>NC_057810.1:330917122-331141928 GCF_018294505.1 Triticum aestivum
TAAGGTTCAGGATGGGGGCAGTGGTCACCGGCGGTGGCGGGGCGTTGGCGGAGCGGTGGCGTGGGGATCGCCGGAGAAAAAGCTCGGCAGGGGGGGCCTAGAGGGATGGCCGGGGCGGCGGTGGACCGGCGGTGGGGAGTATTTTCGGGGCGAGTGGGGTGGCGCACCGCCGGTCGCGGGCGGCGGGGGGCTGCTGTTTGGCCGGTGGTGGCTGGCGGCTCAGGGGGGTGGAGGTTGAAGATGAACCGCAGGCCCTTGATTTTGTATCCAACGGCTGCAAAATCGACTGACCAGAGATGAAAAAGTCAGCCGGCCGACATCTGGACTCACCTTGCTAGTGCGTTCAGTTTTGACAGCAAAATTCAGTTTCGACAGCAAAATTCAGTTTTGACAGTTAAGTTCAGTTTCGACAGTTAACTTCAGTTTCGACAGTTAAGTTCAGAGATGAGCGGCTGATGTATTTTACATCTAGCACTTTGTTGTTATGTATTTTACGTCATGTATTGGAGATGCTATTAGAATTCCACTCAGGTTAACGTTGTTTGTTGTCTCTCTTGTCCTGCTTCAGCCTCGGTGTCGTCCAACTCACCGGAGCTGCTCCAATGAAGAAACCCTCCATCACAACGGAGCAGTACCTCGGGCTCCATCTCCAGACGCCTAAGACCTTCTTCCCCTCCTCCGATAGCAAAGTTAGCCGGAGCATCCTCACCGGCCAACCCAATCACGCTGAGATCGACATGGCTTCGCCAAAGAGGTTGTACACTTGTTGCATCTCTTTTTTACTCTACATGTTATATATATTGTCCACTTAGCACACGGATTTGTTCCTTTAGTGTCTCCTTGAAAGAAAAAACATAGGAATTTTAATTTTCACTTGTCCTCCTTTTCAAATTCCTATTCATGAAGCACAAGACTAAGAGATAGTAGCATAATAGCATTACAACCGTACATTTTCTTGTGGTTTGACTTAATCTCACCATGCTTCTTTGCATCCTGTGATCTTCTAATTGTTGTGAATCAAACATCTAGATTGGCAGAAATCCTGTGTTTTTAAATTCTCTATTTTGCACGTGCATTCCTATCCTATTCCTGTCTATTTCCTATCCCTGCATTGTTGGAATCCTCCAATTCAAATGAGCCCTTACAGAATTACATCCCTTACAGATAGTTGTCAAAGAAAACCTTGCATGGTTTGTCCCGCTCCTGCTGCGCCATCGTCCACGCCAGCTCAGCTGCTCCAACGACAGAAGGGTCCAGCACAGCAGGGATCCGGCCTCCAGACTGTCTTTCGCCGCCTCAGATCTTCTTCCCCGCCGCTGGCAGCCATGAAAACTGCATTACCATCATCACCGAGCAGATGACCTCAAGGACTACACGGGTCCGCAAGAGAGGTCGCACTCTTTCGTGTCTGCTTACGTTATGCATCGCTTAATATTACGTGCTACTTTATCATCATGTTCACCTATTAGACTCTGAGTCAGCTCCAAACTAATGGTCAAACTTCAGTTTTTAAATGGTTGTGGGGTACATATCGGGGCCGCTATCAGTAGTATCTATCTACTATCTGGTTAATCTCTGGTGTCTACTATGAGTTTCATGTTGGGTGGGAAACAAACAGTAAAGAAACCATTATCTGTATTTTTTAACTAAAGCCATTATCTGCCTGCTATTATTGGTTTTGGGTCTATCCATAGGTTGCTACCATCACTCTGGATTTCTGCATGCACTCCTTACATAATCTCACTATGTTTTATTCCTATGCATGACAGTTATTGTAAACAATGGAACTAAACATGTAGAGCAAAAGAGACGAGCCTTGCGAGGCAATAAAATTTCATGCAGACGTCGCTCCATGGTAGGCGCAAAGGCAGCCCCCCTCCACGCATTTCGGATTGTAATCGAGAGGAAGATATTTGTTCTGAGGGGGATTTAGAAGGAGAAGATAACTCCTATTTACCCCCTGAGGTCTTCGCTCTAACTTGGAATGCCGATGTTGGTTATATCATGCATATGGTGTCTTGCATTGCTTACTTCATACATCAAATATGTCATCTGCTTAGTTTAGACATCCTTTGTGCGAATGCCATCTGTTTAGTTTATTCATCATTTATGTGAATTATGCAACGCCATCCTGTTTAGCCAGGCATCATATATGTGAATTTTGCAATGCCATCCTGCTTAGCCAGTCATCTTATATGTAAATTATATCAGGCCATCCTTTTTTCCATTACATATTACATTTGTCAACAATGTTAGTACATTCAACTGCTCTTCGTGTGCATCAGCCATTTGAAACGGTGATGGCAAATTCTGGAGTGAAAACAAGGTCTTCAGAGCAGACATGCTATCTGACGAAGCGCATATCTCGCTGGTTACGGATAGCTCCTTAGAGGAGGATTCAAAGACAGATGACCAGTCCTATCCCCCCCCCCCCGAGGTGTATGCTCTAACTTGGCAGGGTTATGTTGCTCATATCGTGCGTATGGTGTCTCGCATTGCTATGTCATTTGATTAGTTTAGACATGCTTTGTGTGAATGCCACTTGTTCAGTGTCTAATTACCATATATGTGAATTATGCATTGCCATCTTGTTGCAAGACATTATATATGTGAATTATACAATGCTATCTTGTTGCAAAGGCATTATATATGTGAATTATGCAATGCCATGCTGTTTAGCCAATCATCATGTATGTGAATTATATCATGCTATCATTTTTTTTGTATTACGTGTTCCATTTGTCAACAACGTTTGTATATTCAACTACTCTTCCTGTGCATCAGCCATTTGAAGCGGTGATGGAAGTATCTGGAGTGAAAACAAGGTATTCAAAGCAGACAATGCTACCTGCTGAAGCAGACATCTTGCTGGTTACAGAGAGCTCCTCAGAGGAGGATTCAGAGACTGATGACCAGTCCTATTTCCCCCCTTAGGTCTATGCTCAAACTTGGCAGGGTTATATTACCCATGTCATGCATGTTGTCTTGCATTGCTTAGTTTTTACATCATATATGGATTGCCATCTGCTTACTTGCTTACTATACAAATCATATATTTGAATTATATCATGCCATCATGTTTACATAGTACATACACACCATCTGTCTGAATTATGGCATGGCAACCCATTTAATAAAGACATCATATAGTTATATCATCTCATCCTGTTTAGTGTTTACAGTCATCATATTTAGAATTATGGCATTCTATCGGTGAATGTATGTGAATTATGGCATGCAAACCTATTTAATAAACACATTATATAGTTATGTCATGTCATCCTGTTTACATAGTCTCATATTTTGAACTATATCTTTCCATCTTTTTTAGTTAGCCATCATAATGTGAAATTGTGTCATGCTATCCTGTTTAGTTAGCCATCATATATGTGAAATTGTGTCATGCTATCATGTTTGGTTAGACAACATAAATTTGAATTATTTCATGCCCTCTTTTATTCCCCACTATCCATTGCACCTATCTATCATACAATGTCTATACTTTCAATTACTTTTCTTGTTTATCAGCCATTTGAATTGGAGAGCGTGATGGCAGTATCTAAGGGAGTAACAACACGGTCTTCAGAAAAGATAGTGCTACCAGTTGATGCAGATAGAACCACGGTAGTACTTGCCCAAGGACCAGATCCACCACACATAACACAGACTCTCGCAGATTGTACCCCTACCCAGTTGGACAGAGAACCAGCCACACCCCTTCTAACCCCAACCCCGGCAGATAGTAACCCAGTTCCAGTTGACACAGCACCGTCTCCACCACAGAGCACCCAAACACGAGCAGTTAGTAAGGGAACTGCAGTGCCCAAAGCACCAGGACCACCACTCTGAATCCCAACTCAACACTTAAAGGAGAAGAAGATTTGTTCTCAGGTCAGGTTCTGTAGCTATGGTTCATACTCCTTTGCTCTTGCATTACTGTATTTACTCATACCAACTATTTTCAAATTTGAAGGATGGAATTGAAACTCCAATGGCGCAACAGGTATGTTTTAAACCTGTTTCTTTAACTGGTTTTCTGTTGTAACCTGCTCTATCTTGATTTTAGTTTCAATTGAATAAACAGTTATCTTCTCATGTCATGCACATTACAAGTGTTGTTATTGCTCTATAGTTATCCACACTTATATTCTGTCTATTCTGCTTTGTCTTGAACAAAGATTATTTGAACTGTGTCTCTATCTTGATTTGGCAACAAAAACTAGAATGATATAGACCATAAAGTGACCATGGTACATAGATATATGTTTGTTTCATGTTGTTATCCTGTCCACTTTACTACTGAACTCGTTTACCAAAATGAGTTTCATATACAACATGGTAAACATGTGATGTGTCTCCTTGTTTCTCTTTTAGAATGCGGACAAAATATTGGAGAACAGTACCGCGTTATCCAATGCTAAAGGAAGTAATGCAGATAAGGTTCAAGATAGTGAGACATCCCTGTTGGTCTCCAAGAAAGATGATAAAAACTATCTTGACGACAGTGAGGGAACCCAAAAGTCTTGTCTTGATGTAGTGTTCGAGTTACTGGCCACTACTGCTGGCACAAGCTCTTCGAACTCGCTGCCTTAATCAGTTTGTCTTCTTGAGTCTCAACTTCAAGTTGAAAGACATCGATCAGATGTGCTGCGACAGGAAGCTGAAGGACTGAGGAAGTCCCTACAGAATTCAGATGCATATTTTCTGGTGCAATAGCAAGCGCTGGAGGATTTAAGCGCCAAATAAGAGAAAGTTAATAAGCTTGCTAAGCATCTTGCCAGCATTATGGGTACCCAGGATATTGTTTCTTGAGATCTTCTGAAGTGGTTTCAGTTCTGGATTTGTTTTGCTGCGGTGTTTATTTGCGCTGGTCGCCAACTTTGACAACCAGTGTATATGATATGCTGCTTTGTTCCCTATATTTGCACTGGTGGCGAACTTTGATGCCCAGTGGATGTAATATGTGTAATAGCCGTGATAGCCTAGCGTTAGTTGCTTGCTTATTTATTTCCTTGTTGTCTTGTTTATTTGTTTGCTTGTAGTCATTGCAGTTCTTTTTCTGCGGTTTGCTAGTGGCTGCAATAACCTATTTTTTAAAACTAGGCCACAATAACCATGGGCTAATATTTACTGTAGTGACACTGGGCCTCCTACTGGCCGTAGAAACAGTGGGCCTTCTACGGGCCGTAGAAACAATGGGCCTCCTACGGGCCGTAGAAACAATGGGCCTTCTGGGGGCCGTATCATCAATGGGCCTTATACGGGCCATATGATCGATTGGCCAAACATGGGCCAAACAGACCGCATTATGGACATAAACGGGCTAGAGTTGGAATCGTCCGTTCATGGGCCGACCATAACGGGCCATCGTTAATAGGCCGTATTTGATGACGCTATGAAAACGGCCCAACGTATTAACGGACCACAAACGGGCCGACTGTAACTACGGGCTGAATTTGGCCCACAAGAAGAAAATGACAGTAACGGACCGTAAGTAAATGAATGCTGGAAATGAGCCCAAGAATAAATGGGCTCTGAGAAGGCCGAAAGATAACATGGGCTGGAAACGGCCCAACGGAATAACGGGTCGTTAATGGGTATAAAGTGATACACTGTTCATTATGGGCCAGTTTCACCACGGGCCGTTAATGGGTGTAAAGTGATACACTGTTCATTATGGGCCAGTTTCACCACGGGACGTTAATAGGCCAAGAGTTACATAGGGACTCATATGGGCCGAAAGACGTTATGGGCCATACATGCGCCAGAAGTGAAAACGGGCTGGAATCATATTGGATGGCCCAGGTGACCCTACTGGGCCTAATTCAGATAGGGCATAACAGGCATTGGGTTAGCGGGCTGTAAATGGGCTATATGCGAACAGGCCGTTAACAGGCTTTTCATGGGCCGGCCCGCCACCTTTTGACCAAGTCAAATGGGACGGCCTTTTCATAGGAATGGGCCTCTGTTGGACCGTGCCACATGTCGACGTATCATAGGCGCCTTCCGTCAAATGAGTGGATGACATCTGTCCCAACGATGAGCTGACACGTGTGTTCCTCCAGCCAATGCTAATTTTACACATGGAAAATCCCCATTGGTCGGGGCTGTTAACGGGTTATCAGATCCAAAACCCGACCCGATAGCTTAACGGTGTTCCATTATGGTGGATGCCACATGTTGGTCACCCTTGACGAAAGCACTTCTGTGACGCGTGATTTATCGTCATGGAAGTTGACACTTCCGTGATGATAATTTTGGTAATGTCATGGAACACTTCTATGACAGCACAGGTATGACTATCTTGATTCTGTCATAAAATCGTCATGGATGTACATGCATGACAAAAAACGCGACCTAGTATGACAAACACGTATCATCACGGAAGTGTATTTTTTTGTAGTACAGATAGGCAACATTGTAGCGGTCTATTCTTCCGAAGTTACCCCTTGTCCTTCGTACGTACGATGGAGTTCCCGAAGAAAGGATGCCGACTTCATCATGATGAATTGAAGCAGAGAAATGAAGACATCAACGTAATGGATCGACCTCTTCAAGAACGGCAACCAAGACCAAGAAGATTCGTTAGAATTTCGTAACCAAATCCTTTCCCCCTTACTTCCCCTCTTAAATATCAGGACGAGATTTCTTGTAGTGGAGGAGAATTGTGATGCCCCGATAATTAATCTACGGTAACATCACCCTAATGTGCCATGTCATCATGATTTGTTAAAGCCATTTTGCCACTTGATGAAAACTGAGTCAAATTCAAATTTCAAATAGCAAGTCAAATTCTTATTTCATCAATCTGTCAAATAAAAATGTTGGTGACATTGCAAATATTCATTAACTAATTATCATGAATGAACCAACATTATTTGAATTACTAAAATTCCCCTAACCTAATTAAAAACTGAACTAGCAACGGTTAACTGATCCATTTCAATTTAAATAACTGTTTAGGCTTTTTCAAATATTTCCAAAGCTTATGTGTGGTCCTGATACATTGTCTAGTATTCTTGTGTGGAATTTAAGTGCAACGAGAATCAGTTGTTATTAACTTAAATTGCAAAACAATGTGGAAAATGAAAATACAAAAATATATATGAAAAGGAACAAAACCCACTGCCCAAGTGGGCTATAGTCCATAGGAGCCGGCCCAACCCAGCTAGCGACGCCCTCCTCCTCTCTCCTCCACGTGTCGAACAAGACCGAGCGCTGGGTGTCGTCCTAGTCGTGCCACCTCGTCGCCCGCGTCGCTACAGACGCGGCAGGGTGGATAAGGACGCCAGCGTCGATGCATTGGATACTGCCGAAATCTTTTTCCCCTCCCCCATGAGCTATTGCATCTTCTCCCGCCATGGACGCTCCTGCCGTCATCGCCGCCATGTCGCACACGTAGCCACAGAGCACCCCGCACCAAGCCACCACATCCGCCGGCTCCGCCGTTGACTGCTTCATCATCCACATCAACCTATTGGAGCCAGGAGTCCCTGCATCAAGCCTTGTGACGTCGTCTTCTTCCTCGGCCCCAACGAACTTCGCCATCAATTCCGGCAACGTCGAGCCATCCCCGAGCGCGCCTTGCTCATCTACAGGCTCGTTGTGAGCCGCTCTTCCTTTCCCCTTTGCTTACCCCTCAGATTCATGTCGTATCACCGCGTCTGCGAGCACCAAACTTTGTCGTCCGCCATGGCCGACGGGGGTCGAGCACCCCGTGCTCCTCTGCCCGAACTAGTGTTCCCGGTGTGCTCCTGGCACAGCCAGGAGGCCGACGAGCCCATCCTCTCGCCTTGCCACGCCCTCTACCCCGGATCTACCCTTGTCGTCACTCCGGCCACCGCCTCGCTCATCCCCTGCACCTCGCTGCACACATCCACGCACGCTCCGATTGCCCCTGCTCGCCGGCCGCGCCATGCCCGCACCCCGTGTCGTGGAATTGTCATGTCAGATGTCCTAGTGAAAGGACTTAGCCGTGGAGCCATCGCAACTAGGAAGCTTAAAGGGGTTAATCGAGACAAAGGACATGAGTTTTATACTGGTTCGGCCCCTTACGGTCAAGGTAAAAGCCGACGATCCAGTTTTGAGTGGGATTGCTTATGACTTGATAACTAGGGAGCGAATCGCTTGACCTAGCTCTCGATCTGATGTTCCTTGCCCTGAACCATCGCCGGCTCGTCCCTTTATATATAGAGGTCGACGCCCAGTGGCTCACAGAGTCCCGGCCGGTTCATAAACAGTGTCCGGCTCAGTCTCTTTCTATTCTTGCCTTACAATACAAGTCATGTACATATGGCGGTTTATTACTATGGGCCTTAAGTCACCTCTGGGCTTTGGGCCCTTTACTGAGCCGCCATCTTCAACCTTGGTCTTGGGCTTCAAGAATACTTACAGGTATAACCCGGCCCCTCCTGGGCGGATCATATCAATAGTTATATCCCCAACATCAGGCCCCAGATTGATTTGGACTGGTTCATGTCAATCTTCAACACTTAAGAAAAAAATCTTCTGCCCTTGACTTATGAAATTTTCATAACCTGCCATGACATCATCCTCTGGATTTGTGGTAACCCGCCATGACATCACCTGCCATAAATGCACGTTTTGTTCAATGTATCCCAACGAAGCTTTATCTTGATGACCATCCCGAAAATCGAGGCGTCCTTATAGTTGGATAACTTATGTTTTCGGCCTCCTCGTTTTTCGCGCTCTTCTAGTGGTCCTTCCTTATAAATAGACATGAGTAGGTCTTTCTTCATTCTTCCCTTTCTTCGTCTTCTTCATCTTGCCCCCAACTGTCGCTTGAGCTCCGCCGCCGCCGCAGCACACTTCGTCTCCGTCAACCTTTGCCGCTGCATCAACCTGAGTCCGACCAGAGAACAGCGGCGCCCCTCCGAAACAGATCTGCCACTGTAAGTCTTCCCCTTTCTGCATCTCAGATCCAATGCAAGGGTTCGCGAGTTCCTCTGTACAGTTCATAGTTCATCTTAGTTTTTCGTGTTTTCTTCTGTCGTGGCTTCTTTTGATCTAGCAGTAGCATAGATCTCATGCAGCAGCTGTTCTGCATCCATTTTAGGCACTAGCAAATCTTCTTTCTTTGTAAAGAATCCTCATTAGAACGCATGAACTCCGCTGTACCATGTTTTTAGGTCTAGAAATTTTTCTTTTCTGAACATCCATTTGATCCAAAATAATAGCTGCAGTTTGTGAAACTGGTTTATGCAACACTTAGGCAAAAATCTGCACTTGTTAGATCCATCTAGCCATGGTGACTCTTATCACCAGCTTTAAAAGAGGCAATGCTCAATTGATAACCTTGACCACTCATGGTGGTTTAAACAGTCTTGACGGCTTATAGAGCCTATGGCAGCTTAAATAATCTTGACATAATTATCCTTATACCATTAGGCCCCTTCATAAGCCGCCATCTTGAATATGCACTGTAATGTTTTTTTCTGTCCGGCTTAAATTTGAACTGGTACTTTTTACTCTGTCTTAGGCTTTCATCACAATGGCGCCGAAAGCACCCACTTCCTGCAACTGGGTCAAATCCATTGTCACAGACAGCACTCTTGACGACTTTGTGAAGATCGGCTATCTGCCGAAGAAGGAAATCATGTCTTATCGTGCTCCTAACCCGGAGGAGGAATTTCCTCAGCCCAAAACAGGAGAGGTTGTTGTTATGAACCGGGGTTTCTCTCCACCCGGCTCAAAATTCTTCAGAGATGTGTTGCACTTCTTTGATCTTCATCCATAAGACATCGGACCTGATTCCGTGTCTAACATCTGCAATTTCCAAGTATTCAGTGAAGTATATCTTGGAGAAGAACCCAACATTTTACTCTTCAGAGAGCTATTCTACTTGAACCGCCAGAATGAGTGCGCCAGCGGCCAGAGCATAGAACTTGGTGGTGTCTCAATCCAGCGTCATAGGGACGTAATCTTTCCTTATGCCAACCCACCGAGTCATCCCAAAGACTGGAATCAAACATGGTTTTACTGCCAAGACACCTCGTCGGCTGGTGAAAACCCTCTACCCAGCTTTCGTGCTCTTCGTCTTGGGCCCAACCACCAGCTTCCTGACAAAATTACATCCGCCGAACGCAAAAACACTCGCCCCCACCTTAGCCAAGATCAAAGCTCTTCTGGGGAACGGTTTAACTAGCATCGACTTAGTCCGGGTCTGGCTTGCCTGGCCGGTCATTCCATTGAGCCACCGCCCCGGCTTGGTGTGCACCTATACGGGCGAAAAGGATGACCCTCTGTGGCACAACCCTAATGACTTGCCTAAAGATGTCATCGACGATATGACAAAGTCCCTTTTGAACGAGATCCTGGCAGATTGTGGTAAGGTGGGCTTAGCCCCCTTCTGCAAAGCTAACCCTTCTGCAAAGGTAAGCCGCCCATATGAAATAATTACTTTTATTTTTTCGATGCTAACTCTCACAGGTGGGTGATAAATTCTGGAAGGTCAAATATGACCAGGAGGCTGCGAAAAAAGCCAGGCAGGAGATGAAAGCCGCCAGGAAAGAGGCTGCAAAAAAAAAGGGCAAGAAAGCCACCGCTTCTGACCTGCTTCGGCTAGCAGATTCTTTTGAGTCGGAGGTAGCCCTTGACTCTCTTGGCTCCTTTTTTAACCATCTTATTCACACTAATTATCAGCAAGAGGACACAGGAGCAAGCCATAGCAAGGCTGAAGAGGTAACTATCATTTCCTCCGACTCCGAGCCTTTGCCAAGATAGAAAATCCGCAGAGCAACCCGGAAAGTAAGGTTTTCACATCCCTTAGCTTATCAAGATCGTCAATTTCTTTTGAAGCAACAGATTCACGAGAGCCAGAGGCAGATCCAGACCAGCAAGGATGCGGAGCTCTCCTCTGGCTTGCCGAACACCCCAAGGAAGCGCCGGAATGAGGTCACCTCTGATTTAAATCTCTTTTATCCTTTGGCGGGTCTCACTCGTCAACCACTCAATTCTTATGACTCGGATTAGCAGGAAACTTCCCCTTCCTCCGGCGATTCAATGCAGTCTAATCTACCAGCTTTTAACACCGCACCAGGGTAATGATAACCTGCTTATCCTGTATTCATTTCAATTCATTGCATGTGCATTTAAACCTTTTGATTTCATGCAGCGGACAAGCCAAGCCTAGCAAAAGGGTCAAGAAGAACAAGCCGGCTGAAGACACGGTCGTGACTGAGCTAGTACTTGGAACAACCACGCATGAATCATCAACTCATAAGCCACCCTCTGAACCAGCTCAAGACATACCAACTCCAACTGCTGACCCGCCTGATGAGCGAGCCGTTGATGGCTCAGAGAACCCGGAAGCCCCTACCCCTATCAGGACGGATGATCCTCAAGACACGGATGTTGAGATCACCAGAACCGGCTTTGCTGAGCCGGGAAGGCCAACCGTGTTGGCCAAGTGTTCCTCCAAGGAGGAGCTTCTGGAACACCACCGGGTCAAGCTTAATGTAGCGGACTATACTCACATGAGTATTGGAGAAGTCTTTTCTGGCTACATGAGCCAAGTGCACAGCAGTTGTAACCTCGAGATTGACATGGTGAAGCAGATGCACCAAAAATTTGAGGTACATGATGAGGACATCAATACAATTGTTACACCCACAGCCCCTGCTGCTATACATACTGGACCAATTACTAGAGCTCGTGCACGCCAACTAAATTACCAGGTACTTTCGTTTCTTGATAATGATTCTAATGTTCATGAGAATATGATGCTGCCTAAATTGGATACATTTGTTTTGCTTACAAATGAAGGGCCTAGCTTGGAGAAGGATGAACATTGGAGCAAGAACAAGCATGGAGATGATGGCATGCGCAAGGGGAACAAGAACGGAGTTACAAGTGATGATTTCAGGACTTTGAAGCCACCATAATGGGTGCATGAAGCCTTGGACGAAATATACAAGATGCCACTTCATAAATTTCGTCCCGAGGCTATTTTAGGTGCTGCATCACCTTATTATTGGGCCAGGTGATAGAGGCAAAGGTGTCCCATCTTTCGATGAGATGATGGATATCGCTTTGGTGGCAGTCGACTTTGATGATCCGACTACGAACGTGCGAGGACGTCGCGCCTTAGCAATCGCTAAACCAACTCCGAGAGGTTATTGACCACGCCGGAGCACGATCAACCTGACCACGAGGGTCTGTTTCCTGCGAGCAAACGAAGAACAAGAAAGAAACTAAGATTGCAATCTGGATATTGCGAATATAAGATGAAACCTTTATTGATCAAGGTGGGGTTCTGTGACGCCTTTGTCTGGTCGTTGAACACAAACGAAGTACGTGAAGTTGCAGCTATGGCGAACTTTTAATCTAAACAAAACCCAAAGTCTAAACGATGCCCTAAGGGCTGTATATATGGAGGAAGAGGGGGGAATTTCGTGGCCCTTGGTGGAGGGGTCCGAAATCAACCCTATCTCTTGTTTCCCCACACATACGGACTCTAAAAATAGCCTATACTTATGTATTTCGAAATTACATGGGCCTGGCCCAATAATAAGGTGACGCAGCACCTAAAATAGCCTCAGGACGAAATTTATGAAGTGGCATCTTGTATATTTCGTCCAAGGCTTCATGCACCCATTATGGTGGCTTCAAAGTCCTGAAATCATCACTTGTAACTCTGTTCTTGTTCTTGCTCCAATGTTCATCCTTCTCCAAGCTAGGCCCTTCATTTGTAAGCAAAACAAATGTATCCAATTTAGGCAGCATCATATTCTCATGAACATTAGAATCATTACCAAGAAACGAAAGTACCTGGTAATTTAGTTGGCGTGCACGAGCTCTAGTAATTGGTCCAGTATGTATAGCAGCAGGGGATGTGAGTGTAACAATTGTATTGATGTCCTCATCATCCTCCCCTTCTTGAAATGAAGTCGTCCTCGACAGAAGTTCATCTTCCTCACCCAAATAAGGCTTCAAATCTGCAATGTTAAAAGTGGGACTAACCCCAAAATCTGCAGGCAGCTCAAGTTTATATGCATTATCATTTATTTTCTCTAACACCTTAAAGGGACCATCAGTACGTGGCATTAACTTTGATTTGCGCAAATCAGGAAATCTATCCTTACGCAAATGTAACCAAACAAGATCTCCAAGTGCAAACACAACATGTTTTCTACCCTTATCTCCAGCAAGTTTATATTTAGCATTCATACGCTCAATGTTTTCCTTAGTTAACTCATGCATTTTTAAAATCAATTCAGCACGTTGTTTAGCATCAAAATTAACCTTCTCCGAAGATGGAAGAGGCAACAAATCAATAGGTGCACGAGGTAGGAAACCATACACAACTTCAAAAGGGCACATCTTAGTAGTAGAATGCAATGAACGATTATAAGCAAATTCAATATGAGGCAAGGATTCCTCCCACATTTTCTTATTATTCTTCAAAACAGCCCTAAGCATAGTAGACAACGTTCTATTGACTACTTCAGTTTGTCCATCAGTTTGGGGGTGACAAGTAGTACTAAAAAGCAGTTTAGTCCCCAACTTAGCCCATAAACATCTCCAAAAGTGGCTAAGAAATTTAGTATCACGATCTGAAACAATACTATTTGGCACACCATGCAAGCGAATAATTTCACGAAAGAACAAATCAGCAACATTAACAGCATCATCGCTTTTATGACATGGTATAAAGTGTGCCATTTTCGAGAATCTATCCACGACAACAAATATGCTATCCCTCCCCTTCTTTGTTCGAGGTAAACCTAAAACAAAGTCCATAGATATATCCTCCCAAGGAACACTAGGTACAGGCAAAGGCATATATAAACCATGAGGATTGAGTCGTGACTTAGCTTTTTGACATGTAGTGCAGCGAGCAATAAAACGCTCAATATCCCGTCTCATCTTTGGCCAAAAGAAATGTGTAGCAAGTACGTCCTCCGTCTTCTTCACGCCAAAGTGTCCCATTAATCCTCCTCCATGCGCCTCCTGCAACAACAAAAGACGAACGGAGCTAGCTGGAATGCATAGCTTGTTAGCACGAAACACAAATCCATCGTTAACAACAAACTTGTTCCACATTCTTCCTTCTTTACAATTCTGCATTACATCTTTAAAATCAGCATCATGCACATATTGATCTTTGATGGTCTCCAAACCAAATATTTTGAAGTCAAGTTGTGAAAGCATAGTATAGCGACGAGACAATGCATCAGCAATAACATTTTCTTTTCCCTTCTTGTGTTTAATGACATAAGGGAAAGTCTCAATGAATTCAACCCATTTAGCATGTCTACGATTCAGTTTAGCTTGACTTTTAATATATTTCAAAGATTCATGATCAGAATGTATAAAAAATTCTTTGGGCCATAAATAATGTTGCCATGTTTCTAAAGTCTGAACAAGAGCATATAATTCTTTATCATAAGTAGAATAATTCAGACTAGGCCCACTCAATTTTTCCGAAAAGTATGCAACAGGTTTGCCATCTTGTAATAACACACCTCCTAATCCAATTCCACTAGCATCACATTCAAGCTCAAAAGTCTTATTAAAATCAAGAAGTTGGAGTAAAGGAGCATGTGTCAACTTATCTTTCAATACCGTGAAGGCTTCTTCCTGTGCGGTACCCCAAAGAAAAGGCACATCTTTCTTTGTAAGCTCATTGAGAGGTGCAGCAATCGTGCTGAAATCTCTCACAAAACGCCTATAGAATCCAGCGAGGCCAAGAAAACTCCTCACTTGTGTGACCGTTTTGGGCTGCGGCCAACTCTCAATAGCTTCAATCTTGGCTTTATCAACTTCAATTCCCTGTGGAGTAACAACATAGCCAAGAAAAGATACTCGGTCGGTGCAAAAGGTGCACTTCCCAAGGTTACCAAACAAACGTGCATCACGTAGAGCAATAAAAACAGCACGTAAATGTTCCACATGTTCTTCCAAAGATCTGCTATAAATCAATATGTCATCAAAGTAAACTACCACAAATCGTCCAATGAAAGCACGTAAAACTTCGTTCATTAATCTCATGAAAGTACTAGGTGCATTAGTTAACCCAAAAGGCATGACTAACCACTCATATAATCCAAACTTAGTTTTAAATGTTGTTTTCCATTCATCTCCCAATTTCATACGAATTTGATGGTAGCCACTACGCAAATCAACTTTGGAGAATATTGTAGAGCCACTCAATTCATCAAGCATATCATCTAGCCTAGGAATAGGATGACGATAACAAATAGTAATATTATTAATGCCTCTACAATCAACACACATACGTGATGTACCATCCTTTTTCGGCACTAGAATAATAGGAACAGCACAAGGACTAAGGGATTCGCGTATATAACCTTTGTCGAGAAGCTCTTGTACTTGACGCATAATCTCCTTAGTCTCCTCTGGATTGGTACGGTATGGTGCACGGTTTGGCAGTGAAGCACCGGGAATTAAGTCAATCTGATGCTCAATCCCTCGAATAGGCGGTAATCCCGGTGGCACGTCTTGTGGAAAAACGTCAGCGAACTCCTGCAAATTGTTAGTGACAGCAGGAGGCAAAGAGGAAGGCACGTCCTCGAATGAAAATAATGCCTCTTTGCACACAAAAGCATAGCAAACAGATTTGCTGAAATCTAGCTCATCAATATCAGATTTGGTGGCAAATAAACATGCACTTTTCAATTTATTTTCAGAAGCAACACTAGATGGTTTATTATTAGGCTTCATTTGTTGCTCAAATTCTTTTGCCACAATCTGATTTTCACTCTTATTCTTCTCCTGTTTTGCTTTATTAGCTCTATTAATATCATCTTTCAAAATGGAATCGGGAGTCATAGGAAGCAAAGTAATATTTTTATCCTTATGAACAAGAGTATAGTGATTGTTTCTACCATGGTGTACAGAATTTTTATCAAATTGCCATGGTCTACCAAGTAATAAGGAACATGCTTGCATAGGTACCACATCACAATCAACATAATCAGCATATGTAGAGATACTAAAATGCACACGAACAGTACGTGTTACCTTAACCTTGCCGCTGTTGTTGAACCATTGGATGTAGAAAGGATGTGGATGTGGTCTTGTGGTGAGAGAAAGCTTCTCCACCATCTCCATGCTAGCCAAGTTGTTGCAGCTCCCTCCGTCTATGATGACGTGCACAGAACGTTCCTTCACAACTCCCTTGGTATGGAACAAATTGTGCCTCTGATTTTGCTCAGCTTGTGTGATCTGCACACTCAAAACACGTTGAGCACCTAAACATTCATACCTGTCAGCGTCTTCAGGAGCCATGTATTGCGTCTCATGATCAGAATCATCTCCACCATGTTCTTCGTGTGTAATAAGAGCAAAAGTCTCCTCATCATAGTCACTAGCGGACTCATATCCACTACCCTCGGTAGCAATCATCACACGCGGAGATTTGCATTCTCTCGCATAATGGCCTCCTCCCTTACAACGACGACAAATAATATCACTTGTGTGCCCTGTTGATGCCCTGGAAGAAGAAGAACTCTGTGCAGGCCCGGCAGGTGCGCTCTTGGCAGATAATGGTGGTTTTTCCTGTTTTCTTGTATCACGGCTGTAGGAGGCACCTGATTGAGGTGCTGGTGCAGTTGAAGTAGAAGATGCACGCGGTGTCCATGATGAAGGTCGGCCTGCAGTAAAGTTAGTTCGCGCCAATGCTTGTCGATCCTGCACTTCACGTTCAGCTTTACAAGCAAGATGGAATAAACGAGTGATATTAGTATACTCCTTATAGTCTAGAATGGTCTGAATCTCTCTATTTAATCCACCCAGAAAACGTGCAAGCATAGATTCATTCTCCTCAACAATACCACATCGAATCATGCCAGTTTGTAATTCCTGATAATATTCTTCTACAGAATTTTTTTCTTGTCTTAAACGCTGCAATTTTTGAAGCAATTCACGTTGATAATATGGTGGAACCCAACGCGTACGCATAGCGGTTTTCAAAGCAGCCCAAGTAGTTGGAATAGGATATAATCTACAATGTTCAGACCACCAGACACATGCAAAACTAGTGAAAGCACAAACAGCAGCAGCAACCCGTCTCTCCTCGGGATATTGTAAACATGTAAAACGTTGTTCAGTTTCTAACTCCCAAGTAAGATATATATCAGGAACATATCTACCCTCAAATGGTGGAATATTAAATTTCAGTTTAGGAATATGGACATCATCTCGTACCTGAGGTGGTGGTGCAGGCCTACCATTACGAATATATACCTGAGGTCGACCTGCTGGTGGTGGTGCTGGTGGTTGCACGTAGTTCTGATTTTGAGCAACCTCATCCTCGTAATCTCCCACATAATCATCCTCCTCCGCATCAGCAGCAGGAGCCACAGAAGTATCAACAGCAGCACCAACAGTTTGGCCAAACGCAAGAGGAACACGGCTCGCTCGGCGGAGGCCTATTTCGCGACGTGGAGGTAGTCGTTGTTGTTGTTGTTGGAGAGGTGCGTTAGGTGCAGCGGGTGGTGGTGGTGGAAGACGCGCGAGCAATTCATTAAACTTGTTATCGAGCTTTGTTTCGAACGTCTTCTCCATGCCATCTATCTTCTCCATGGCCTCTTCAAATCTGTTTAGCACGTCTTGCACCTATTCACTCATCATTTGCTGAAATTTATCATGCAAATCCTTATTCGTCATGTTCTCCCAGTCAGTCTCGTCGGCTTGTGATCCTGGCATGGTTAGCAGCAATAGAAACACACAAGAATATGATCCTACAGACTACTAACAAGAGGTGGTGGTGGGTGTCACAAATCCGTCAAGCAAATCTCAAATTCTTACCAGTTCTTAGCCAGCAGCAGGCGGTGATCGGCAACCGTTGTAGTCAAAAACTCTCAAAGCTTGGATAGAGCGATTACCAGGGAGAGTCAAACGCACGACGTAGTTGTATGTGGAGCTGGGAAGGCTTATAATATGGTAGCAAAAAGGGTCAGCAATAATCAATTCAGAGATGCAAAGTTGAATAAACGCTCAACGACGGTACTGTGCTGGTCCTAGGCTAGACTGTGCTAGAGACGCGAGCCTAGAACACCAACAAAATCACGGCGCGGCACGTAAACAAGGGAAAAGCACACTCTGGAATTTTTTTTCGCTCTTTTTTTTTGCGCTCTCTTTTTTTTCTGCTTTTTTTTGTGCGAAAAATCACTATAATGGCGAGTGTCTCAAAACTCTTCCTAGCTCAAACTGACAGGATGGGCACGAAATTTTTTCGACCAAAATTTTTTTTTTGACTGCCGGACCCAAAAACTGGAAACGGGTCAAAAAAAACTTCCTATAATGGCACATGTCTCAAAACACTCAGAAACACCTAAAAATAGGGTAGCCAGAAAATTTTTCGAAAAATGCGTTTTCGAAAAATTTTGGGCCTAAACGGAGCGTGGTTTCCTGACTCTTTTTTTTTTCCGAAACCTACTCCGGCAAGGAAACACGAATCGGAATCTAGATGGATCTCGAAAACAAACCTAATATGACAAGAACACGGATTGGTGGTGGATATATGGTGGTAGATGGCAGCGGTGGTGGTATATGACAGCTGTGGTCGTATATGGATACGGATTCGAAGCGCTGGTGGATAAGCGGTGGTGGTAGATGGCAGGGGTGATGATGATGGTGCGGCGGTGGCGTGACAACTTATGACCAGAACTCGGAACTCTAAAAGACTAGACTCTAAGACCAGCAACTAGACACGACGATGCAACCGCAAATTCAACAAAGCAAAACCCTAAAAAGATTATGCAAAGGCTCAGATTGGTTCGGATATGATGAACTAACCCTAAATTTTTTTGTGGCTTTTTCGTGGACTATAGGTATGAAGAACAGACTCGATCTAAACTACAAAAAACTGTAAAATCTCACCGAGCAACCTGGAAATCTGATACCACTTGATAGAGGCAAAGGTGTCCCGTCTTTCGATGAGATGATGGATATCGCTTTGGTGGCAGTCGACTTTGACGATCCGACTACGAACGTGCGAGGACGTCGCGCCTTAGCAATCGCTAAACCAACTCCGAGAGGTTATTGACCACGCCGGAGCACGATCAAACTGACCACGAGGGTCTGTTTCCTGCGAGCAAACGAAGAACAAGCAAGAAACTGAGATTGCAATCTGGATATTGCGAATATAAGATGAAAGCTTTATTGATCAAGGTGGGGTTCTGTGACGCCTTTGTCTGGTCGTTGAACACAAACGAAGTACGCGAAGTTGCAGCTATGGCGAACTTTTAATCTAAATAAAACCCAAAGTCTAAATGATGCCCTAAGGGCTGTATATATGGAGGAAGAGGGGGGAATTTCGTGGCCCTTGGTGGAGGGGTCCGAAATCAACCCTATCTCTTGTTTCCCCACACATACGGACTCTAAAAATAGCCTATACTTATGTATTTCGAAATTACATGGGCCTGGCCCAATAATAAGGTGACGCAGCACCTAAAATAGCCTCGGGACGAAATTTATGAAGTGGCATCTTGTATATTTCGTCCAAGGCTTCATGCACCCATTATGGTGGCTTCAAAGTCCTGAAATCATCACTTGTAACTCCGTTCTTGTTCTTGCTCCAATGTTCATCCTTCTCCAAGCTAGGCCCTTCATTTTTAAGCAAAACAAATGTATCCAATTTAGGCAGCATCATATTCTCATGAACATTAGAATCATTACCAAGAAACGAAAGTACCTGGTAATTTAGTTGGCGTGCACGAGCTCTAGTAATTGGTCCAGTATGTATAGCAGCAGGGGCTGTGGGTGTAACAATTGTATTGATGTCCTCATCACCAGGCCCATGTAATTTCGAAATACATAAGTATAGGCTATTTTTAGAGTCCGTATGTGTGGGGAAACAAGAGATAGGGATGATTTCGGACCCCTCCACCAAGCGCCACGAAATTCCCCCCTCTTCCTCCATATATACAGCCCTTAGGGCATCGTTTAGACTTTGGGTTTTGTTTAGATTAAAAGTTCGCCATAGCTGCAACTTCGCGTACTTCGTTTGTGTTCAGCGACCAGACAAAGGCGTCACAGAACCCCACCTTGATCAATATAGCTTTCATCTTTTATTCGCAGTATCCAGATTGCAATCTTAGTTTCTTGCTTGTTCTTCGTTTTCTCGCAGGAAACAGACCCTCGTGTTCAGGTTGATCGTGCTTCGGCGTGGTCAATAACCTCTCGGAGTTGGTTTAGCGATTGCTAAGGCGCGACGTCCTCGCACGTTCGTAGTCGGATCGTCAAAGTCGACTTCCACCAAAGCGATATCCATCATCTCATCGAAAGACGGGACACCTTTGCCTCTATCAAGTGGTATCAGATTTCCAGGTTGCTCGGTGAGATTTTACTATTTTTCGTAGTTTAGACCGAGTCTGTTCTTCATACCTATAGTCCACGAAAAAGCCACAAAAAAAATTAGGGTTAGTTCATCATATCCGAACCAATCTGAGCCTTTGCATAATCTTTTTAGGGTTTTGCTTTGTTGAATTTGCGGTTGCATCGTCGTGTCTAGTTGCTGGTCTTAGAGTCTAGTCTTTTAGAGTTTCGAGTTCTGGTCATAAGTTGTCACGCCGCCGCCGCACCATCATCATCACCCCTGCCATCTACCACCACCGCTTATCCGCCACCGCTTCGAATCCGTATCCATATACCACCACAGCTGTCATATACCACCACCGCTGCCATCTACCACCATATATCCACCACCAATCCGAGTTCTTGTCATATTAGGTTTGTTTTCGAGATCCATCTAGATTCCGATTCGTGTTACCTTGCCGGAGTAGGTTTCGAAAAAAAAAGAGTCCGGAAACCACGCTCCGTTTAGGCCCAAAAATTTTCGAAAACGCATTTTTCGAAACAAATTCTGGCTATCCTATTTTTAAGTGTTTCTGAGTCTTTTGAGACAGGTGCCATTATAGGAAGTTTTTTTGACCCGTTTCCAGTTTTTGGGTCCGGGCAGTCAAAAAAATTTGGTTGAAAAAATTTCGTGCCCATCCTGTCAGTTTGAGCTAGGAAGAGTTTTGAGACACTCGCCATTATAGTGATTTTTCGCAAAAAAAAAGCAGCGCAAAAAAAAAGAGCGCAAAAAAAAAGAGAGCGAAAAGAAATCCAGAGTGTGCTTTTCCCTTGTTTACGTGTCGCGCTGTGATTTTGTTGGTGTTCTAGGCTCGCGTCTCTAGCACAGTCTAGCCTAGGACCAGTACAGTACCGTCGTTGAGCGTTTATTCAACTTTGCATCTCTGAATTGATTATTGCTGACCCTTTTTGCTACCATATTATAAGCCTTCCCAGCTCCACATACATCTACGTCGTGCGTTTGACTCTCCCTGGTAATCGCTCTATCCAAGCTTTGAGAGTTTTTGACTACAACGGTTGCCGATCACCGCCTGCTGCTGGGTAAGAACTGGTAAGAATTTGAGATTTGCTTGACGGATTTGTGACACCCACCACCACCTCTTGCTAGTAGTCTGTAGGATCATATTCTTGTGTGTTTCTATTGCTGCTAACCATGCCAGGATCACAAGCCGACGAGACTAACTGGGAGAACATGACGAATAAGGATTTGCATGATAAATTTCAGCAAATGATGAGTGAACAGGTGCAAGACGTGCTAAACAGATTTGAAGAGGCCATGGAGAAGATAGATGGCATGGAGAAGACGTTCGAAACAAAGCTTGATAACAAGTTTAATGAATTGCTCGCGCATCTTCCACCACCACCAACCGCTGCACCTAACGCACCTCTCCAACAACAACAACAACGACTACCTCCACGTCGCGAAATAGACCTCCACCGAGCGAGCCATGTTCCTCTTGCGTTTGGCTAAACTGTTGGTGCTGCTGTTGATACTTCTGTGGCTCCTGCTGCTGATGCGGAGGAGGATGATTATGTGGGAGATTACGAGGATGAGGTTGCTCAAAATCAGAACTACGTGCAACCACCAGCACCACCACCAGCAGGTCGACCTCAGGTATATATTCGTAATGGTAGGCCTGCACCACCACCTCAGGTACGAGATGATGTCCATATTCCTAAACTGAAATTGAATATTCCACCATTTGAGGGTAGATATGTTCCTAATATATATCTTACTTGGGAGTTAGAAACTGAACAACGTTTTACACGTTTACAATATCCCGAGGAGAGACGGGTTGCTGCTGTTGTTTGTGCTTTCACTAGTTTTGCATGTGTCTGGTGGTCTGAACATTGTAGATTATATCCTATTCCAACTACTTGGGCTGCTTTGAAAACCGCTATGCGTACGCGTTGGGTTCCACCATATTATCAACGTGAATTGCTTCAAAAGTTGCTGTGTTTAAGACAAGGAAAAAATTCTGTAGAAGAATATTATCAGGAATTACAAACTGGCATGATTCGATGTGGTATTGTTGAGGAGAATGAAGCTATGCTTGCACATTTTCTGGGTGGATTAAATAGAGAGATTCAGACCATTCTAGACTATAAGGAGTATACTAATATCACTCGTTTATTCCATCTTGCTTGTAAAGCTGAACGTGAAGTGCAGGATCGACAAGCATTGGCGCGAACTAACTTTTCTGCAGGCCGACCTTCATCATGGACACCGCGTGCATCTTCTACTTCAACTGCACCAGCACCTCAATCAGGTGCCTCCTACAGCCGTGATACAAGAAAACAGGAACAACCACCATTATCTGCCAAGAGCGCACCTGCCGGGCCTGCACAGAGTTCTTCTTCTTCCAGGGCATCAACAGGGCACAAAAGTGATATTATTTGTCGTCGTTGTAAGGGAGGAGGTCATTATGTGAGAGAATGCAAATCTCCGCGTGTGATGATTGCTACCGAGGGTGGTGGATATGAGTCCGCTAGTGACTATGATGAGGAGACATTGGCTCTTATTACACGTGAAGAACATGGTGGAGATGATTCTGATCATGAGACGCAATACATGGCTCCTGAAGACGCTAACAGGTATGAATGTTTAGTTGCTCAACTTGTTTTGAGTGTGCAAGTCAGACAAGCTGAGCAAAATCAAAGGCACAATTTGTTCCATACCAAGGGAGTTGTAAAGGAACGTTCTGTGCGCGTCATAATAGACGGAGGGAGCTGCAACAACTTGGCTAGCATGGAGATGGTGGAGAAGCTTTCTCTCACCACAAGACCACATCCACATCCTTACTACATCCAATGGTTCAACAACAGCGGCAAGGTTAAGGTAACACGTACTGTTCGTGTGCATTTTAGTATCTCTACATATGCTGATTATGTTGATTGTGATGTGGTACCTATGCAAGCATGTTCCTTATTACTTGGTAGACCATGGCAATTTGATAAAAATTCTGTACACCATGGTAGAAACAATCACTATACTCTTGTTCATAAGGATAAAAATATTACTTTGCTTCCTATGACTCCTGATTCCATTTTGAAAGATGATATTAATAGAGCTAATAAAGCAAAACAGGAGAAGAATAAGACTGAAAATCAGATTGTGGCAAAAGAATTTGAGCAACAAATGAAGCCTAATAATAAACCATCTAGTGTTGCTTCTGAAATTAAATTGAAAAGTGCATGTTTATTTGCCACCAAATCTGATATTGATGAGCTAGATTTCAGCAAATCTGTTTGCTATGCTTTTATGTGCAAAGAGGCATTATTTTCATTCGAGGACGTGCCTTCCTCTTTGCCTCCTGCTGTCACTAACATTTTGCAGGAGTTCGCTGACGTTTTTCCACAAGACGTGCCACCGGGATTACCGCCTATTTGAGGGATTGAGCATCAGATTGACTTAATTCCCGGTGCTTCACTGCCAAACCGTGCACCATACCGTACCAATCCAGAGGAGACGAAGGAGATTATGCGTCAAGTACAAGAGCTTCTCGACAAATGTTATATACGCGAATCCCTTAGTCCTTGTGTTGTTCCTATTATTCTAGTGCCGAAAAAGGATGGTACATCACGTATGTGTGTTGATTGTAGAGGCATTAATAATATTACTATTCATTATCGTCATCCTATTCCTAGGCTAGATGATATGCTTGATGAATTGAGTGGCTCTACAATATTCTCCAAAGTTGATTTGCGTAGTGGTTACCATCAAATTCGTATGAAATTGGGAGATGAATGGAAAACAGCATTTAAAACTAAGTTTGGATTATATGAGTGGTTAGTCATGCCTTTTGGGTTAACTAATGCACCTAGTACTTTCATGAGATTAATGAACGAAGTTTTACGTGCTTTCATTGGACGATTTGTGGTAGTTTACTTTGATGACATATTGATTTATAGCAGATCTTTGGATGAACATTTGGAACATTTACGTGCTGTTTTTATTGCTCTACGTGATGCACGTTTGTTTGGTAACCTTGGGAAGTGCACCTTTTGCACCGACCGAGTATCTTTTCTTGGCTATGTTGTTACTCCACAGGGAATTGAAGTTGATAAAGCCAAGATTGAAGCTATTGAGAGTTGGCCGCAGCCCAAAACAGTCACACAAGTGAGGAGTTTTCTTGGCCTCGCTGGATTCTATATGCGTTTTGTGAGAGATTTCAGCACGATTGCTGCACCTCTCAATGAGCTTACAAAGAAAGATGTGCCTTTTCTTTGGGGTACCGCACAGGAAGAAGCCTTCACGGTATTGAAAGATAAGTTGACACATGCTCCTTTACTCCAACTTCCTGATTTTAATAAGACTTTTGAGCTTGAATGTGATGCTAGTGGAATTGGATTAGGAGGTGTGTTATTACAAGATGGCAAACCTGTTGCATACTTTTCTGAAAAATTGAGTGGGCCTAGTCTGAATTATTCTACTTATGATAAAGAATTATATGCTCTTGTTCGGACTTTAGAAACATGGCAACATTATTTATGGCCCAAAGAATTTGTTATACATTCTGATCATGAATCTTTGAAACATATTAAAAGTCAAGCTAAACTGAATCGTAGACATGCTAAATGGGTTGAATTCATTGAGACTTTCCCTTATGTCATTAAACACAAGAAGGGAAAAGAAAATGTTATTGCTGATGCTTTGTCTCGTCGCTATACTATGCTTTCACAACTTGACTTCAAAATATTTGGTTTGGAGACCATCAAAGATCAATATGTGCATGATGCTGATTTTAAAGATGTAATGCAGAATTGTAAAGAAGGAAGAATGTGGAACAAGTTTGTTGTTAACGATGGATTTGTGTTTCATGCTAACAAGCTATGCATTCCAGCTAGCTCCGTTCGTCTTTTGTTGTTGCAGGAGGCGCATGGAGGAGGATTAATGGGACACTTTGGCGTGAAGAAGACGGAGGACGTACTTGCTACACATTTCTTTTGGCCAAAGATGAGACGGGATGTTGAGCGTTTTATTGCTCGCTGCACTACATGTCAAAAAGCTAAGTCACGACTCAATCCTCATGGTTTATATAGGCCTTTGCCTGTACCTAGTGTTCCTTGGGAGGATATATCTATGGACTTTGTTTTAGGTTTACCTCGAACAAAGAAGGGGAGGGATAGCATATTTGTTGCCGTGGATAGATTCTCGAAAATGGCACACTTTATACCATGTCATAAAAGCGATGATGCTGTTAATGTTGCTGATTTGTTCTTTCGTGAAATTATTCGCTTGCATGGTGTGCCAAATACTATTGTTTCAGATCGTGATACTAAATTTCTTAGCCACTTTTGGAGATGTTTATGGGCTAAGTTGGGGACTAAACTGCTTTTTAGTACTACTTGTCACCCCCAAACTGATGGACAAACTGAAGTAGTCAATAGAACGTTGTCTACTATGCTTAGGGTTGTTTTGAAGAATAATAAGAAAATGTGGGAGGAATGCTTGCCTCATATTGAATTTGCTTATAATCGTTCATTGCATTCTACTACTAAGATGTGCCCTTTTGAAGTTGTGTATGGTTTCCTACCTCGTGCACCTACTGATTTGTTGCCTCTTCCATCTTCGGAGAAGGTTAATTTTGATGCTAAACAACGTGCTGAATTGATTTTAAAAATGCATGAGTTAACTAAGGAAAACATTGAGCGCATGAATGCTAAATATAAACTTGCCGGAGATAAGGGTAGAAAACATGTTGTGTTTGCACCTGGAGATCTTGTTTGGTTACATTTGCGTAAGGATAGATTTCCTGATTTGCGCAAATCAAAGTTAATGCCACGTGCTGATGGTCCCTTTAAGGTGTTAGAGAAAATAAATGATAATGCATATAAACTTGAGCTGCCTGCAGATTTTGGGGTTAGTCCCACTTTTAACATTGCAGATTTGAAGCCTTATTTGGGTGAGGAAGATGAACTTCCGTCGAGGACGACTTCATTTCAAGAAGGGGAGGATGATGAGGACATCAATACAATTGTTACACCCACAGCCCCTAAAGCTATACATACTGGACCAATTACTAGAGCTCGTGCACACCAACTAAATTACCAGGTACTTTCGTTTCTTGGTAATGATTCTAATGTTCATGAGAATATGATGCTGCCTAAATTGGATACATTTGTTTTGCTTACAAATGAAGGGCCTAGCTTGGAGAAGGATGAACATTGGAGCAAGAACAAGCATGGAGATGATTGCATGCGCAAGGGGAACAAGAACGGAGTTACAAGTGATGATTTCAGGACTTTGAAGCCACCATAATGGGTGCATGAAGCCTTGGACGAAATATACAAGATGCCACTTCATAAATTTCGTCCCGAGGCTATTTTAGGTGCTGCGTCACCTTATTATTGGGCCAGGCCCATGTAATTTCGAAATACATAAGTATAGGCTATTTTTAGAGTCCGTATGTGTGGGGAAACAAGAGATAGGGTTGATTTCGGACCCCTCCACCAAGGGCCACGAAATTCCCCCCTCTTCCTCCATATATACAGCCCTTAGGGCATCGTTTAGACTTTGGGTTTTGTTTAGATTAAAAGTTCGCCATAGCTGCAACTTTGCGTACTTCGTTTGTGTTCAACAACCAGACAAAGGCGTCACAGAACCCCACCTTGATCAATAAAGCTTTCATCTTATATTCGCGATATCCAGATTGCAATCTTAGTTTCTTGCTTGTTCTTCGTTTGCTCGCAGGAAACAGACCCTCGTGGTCAGGTTGATCGTGCTCCGGCGTGGTCAATAACCTTTCGGAGTTGGTTTAGCGATTGCTAAGGCGCGACGTCCTCGCACGTTCGTAGTCGGATCGTCAAAGTCGACTTCCACCAAAGCGATATCCATCATCTCATCGAAAGACGGGACATCTTTGCCTCTATCAGTACAGCCCTTTCTCTGTATTCATTTATCTTTACTATGCCAACCCCCAAGCCTATTGCTTATGATGAATATGATGTAGACTTAGAAACAAATTTAGTGACATTAGTAACATAGATGGATAAAATATGCAAGAAGTCTGGCTTACTCCGTAGTCCCCAAGCGGTTGCTTAACTAGTATGGTTGAACCGTTCCTTCATATGGTTGTATTGAGTACAACATTTGAAACTTTTAAACAGCAATATGCATTAGCCCCCAAGTGCCAAGTACTCTTGCTTGCAAAGTGCTTGGGACTTACTGTCATGAACCGCCACGTTAAGCAAAATTCTTCGGTAGACATTAGACCCCAAGTGCCAAGTGTTGTTGCTTGCAAAAGGCTTGGGACTTAATATCGCATCATATTTGTCATGATTCTTGACCCGGTATTTGTATAGGCCGCCACAAGTCAACTTGAATCAGAAGTTTCTGATCTGAAGAACCCCCTTGAGGCCCAAGAGACGAAAACCCAAAGAGCTGACTCCAAGTTTAAAGTCAGCATTTTTGAACAAGAAAAGCTGAAGAAAGAATTTGAAATGGAGAAAAAGGCCTGGTCTGACAAAAAGATTACGTTTATTAATTGAGCTGAGAAGGCTGAGGCGGCTCTTGAAGAAGAAACCGGTGAATTATCCTGGTTAAAACGCCATGTCTCTCAGATGGTCTCAGCAATCTTTGGTAAGTCGCCTTGCAAGTGTTAAATTCTTGAACCTTTCAATTGATCATACAAATTGGAACTGACTCACCTGACAATGCTTTATGCAGGCCCCAGGAGTTCAAATCTGAACCAAGATATGCTGATCAAGCTGAAGGCGGTTTATACACTGGTGGAACAACTATACACCGGATCTCAGTGTGTGTTAGCCATAGTGGCTTTGTCAAATGAAGTGGCTACCCTCCTGGGGGATGTATTAAAGAAGCTTTCTGTGCTACCCCAACGGTTCCATGAACTAAGGCGGTCAGCAGCGAGAGCCGGAGCGGTGAATGCTTTAAGCCGGGCCAAAGCTTGGCTACCCGAGTTAGACCCGGTCGACATCGCTATTGGGTATCCAAGCTTGAAGGAGGATGGTACTTCTTTTGAACAGGCAGACTTTTCTTCTTGTGTGAAGGAGGTACGCCACGTGGCCACCCTGATAGCTAATGAAGTGGATCTCACCAAGTACTAGGCGGGTTATGACGCAGAGAACCGGAGAATTCCAACGCCTCACTATAAAGTGACCAGTCTGATCCCCCCACTCCGTAAGCATACCTTCGCCCCTGAAGTTGACCCGGTCGGACTAGTTGATGATGAAGCTGAATTTGAAGCTTTGAACAACATTGACTGGTCATCATCAACCTTCCAGGAAAGGGAACAGGGAGGAGAAGCGGAGAGGGCTAACCCGGACGCTTCAGGCCAACATGAGAGTTAACCTGCCATGGCGGCTCATACCTGTGATGTGCTAAAAAACAATATGAATCATTTGGGCTCGGGGAGTCATGTAATAGAATAGAAATAACTTTGCTTTTGTCGTGCCATCGTGCACGTTTCTGATGCTTAATACTATTAACTCACCATATGAGCTTCACCCGGTTTACACTTATCATCTTTTTTCCTTATGCCTGATCAAGTCTTTTAACTGGCCTGCACATAGAAATAGATGACAAGGTCCCTTGGCGGCTTACCGTAAGGCGGGTCATAATAGGCTTGATACATTAAAACAGAAGAAGAATCATAGATAAGCTTGTTGTAGCATATAATGTTGAAACACAACTATAATCTTATACCTGTGACCTTTTTGAATTTGTACTGTCGGCTTATATGACTCGGACAATAAGGGTGATAACCCAATCTTTGGAAACCAATATTTCCCAAGGCATAATGATTCTCATATATTGGTGACTTATCAGCCAATATCAAACCGGGTTAAAATTAAGCATACTTGTACTTGTAAACCTCAAAAAAGTCTCAAGTCAAATAAAGGGTGCTTCCAAAGAAAACTTAAACCAAATAGAATATAAAAATTCAAGGCTTCTGATTTGAATATGATCAGTAAACTGTTCCAAAGGGGTTAATCTAGGATTCGAATATGATCATGTAGCCCCCAGTGGCTTTGGCATTGCACCGATCAAGAGGGTACCGACAACTATGTTCTCTTTGGTTCGAATACGACCTATGTTTGAACAGGAAGCCACCTAATGACCTTGAGAGTTTTTTAACGACTCTAATTCGAATATGATCAAAGTCGGTTCCCAAAAGGGGTTGAGCTATGATTTGAATACGATCAAGAAGCCCCCTAGTGAGCTCGGCAGTGTGCCAATCAAAAGGGTACCGACACCTATGTTCTCTTTGGTTCGAATACGACCTATGTTTGAACAGGAAGCCACCTAGTGATCATAAGGTTTAACAGCTAGATTCGAATACGATCATAAGCCAGATCAAACAGGTCAAGCTAGATTCGGATACGATCAGCCCCCAAGTGATCATGCCAGATGATAATGATAATAACAATGACATATTACCTTTGAGGATGAAAAAAGGACAAAGGTCCTGCTTTATTATTTATCATATATATACATCGTCAAAATATGTACATCATGAGAGCCGGTGGCTCAAGTGTAGTAAGGCCGAAGATGAGCGACATTCCACGGCCGGCGGGTCTCCTCCTCCGACTTACGTGAGTCTTTGTGCTCTCGAACATCGGTAAGGTAGTATGACCAGTTGTTCAAGTTCTTGCTGACCACAAAGGGCCCTTCCCAAGGTGGGGATAACTTGTGTGCATCAGTTTGATCCTGGATGAGCCGGAGCACCAAATCACCTTCCTGATAGGTTCTGGACTTGACTCGGCGGCTGTGATAGCGGCGCAGGTCCTGTTGGTAAATCACCGAGCGAGCTGCTGCCAAGTCACGCTTTTCATCTATCAGGTCAAGGGCATTCTGAAGCGCCTGTTCATTGTCCGCCTCAACATAAGCTGCCACCCGGGGCAAGTCATGACGGATGTCACTAGGGAGAACCGCCTCAGCTTTGTAAACCATGAAGAAAGGTGTATAACCCGTAGACCTGTTAGGAGTAGTATTGATGCTCCATATCACAGAGGGCAACTTCTCAACCCAACAACCCGGCGTCCGCTGCAAGGGGACCAAAAGCCGGGGCTTGATGCCTTTCAAGATCTCCTGATTGGCTCTCTCAGCTTGACCATTGGATTGGGGGTGAGCCACTGATGAAACATCAAGCCGAATATGCTCATGTTGACAGAATTCCTCCATGGTGCCTTTAGACAGATTTGTGCCATTGTCAGTTATAATACTGTGTGGAAAGCCAAAGCAAAATATCACCTTCTTCATGAACTGAACCGCCGTAGCTACATCACACTTACTCACTGGCTCTGCCTCAACCCACTTTGTAAATTTGCCAACCCCCACCAAACGGTGGATCTTTTTATCTTTGGACCTTTTGAAAGGCCCAACCATGTCAAGCCCCCAGACTGCAAACGGCGAAGTAATTGGAATCATCCTCAACTCTTGAGCCGGCACGTGAGCACGTCGTGAGAACTTCTGACGGCCGTCACATTTACTGACCAGGTCCTTTGCATCAGCATGAGCGGCCAGCCAATAAAATCCATGACGAAAAGCCTTGGCCACAACGGATTTTGACCCGACGTGATTGCCACAATCCCCTTCATGAATCTCACATAGAATTTCTTGGCCTTCTTCAGGGAAGACACAACGTTGAAACACTCCAGTGACACTGCGATGATGCAACTCGCCATTGGTAATTGTCATTGACTTAGACCGCCGGGTTATCTGCCTGGCCAAGGTTTCATCCTCAGGCAACTCGCCTCGGGTCATGTAAGCCAAGTATGGCACTGTCCAATCTGGGATGACGTGAAGAGCCGCCACCAATTGTGCTTCTGGGTCAGGAAAAACCAAGTCTTCCTCTGTAGGTAACTTGACAGAAGGGTTATGCAGAATATCCAAGAAAGTATTAGGTGGCACCGGCTTACGCTGAGAGCATAAGGCATCAGCCGCCTCGTTCTTTCTGCAGTCAATGTGCTCCACTTGGTAACCCTTGAAATGTCCAGCAATGGCATCAACCTCACGGCGATAAGCCGCCATGAGAGGATCCTTGGAATCCCACTTGCCTGATACTTGTTCAGCCACCAAATCTGAGTCGCCAAAGCACCTTACCCGGCTTAAACTCATCTCCTTAGCCATCCGAAGACCATGGAGCAAGGCCTCATACTCAGCTGCATTGTTAGTACAGGGAAACATCAACCGTAGCACATAACAAAATTTGTCACCTCGAGGGGAAGCTAACACGACTCCAGCCCTCGAGCCCTCCAATTGCCTGGACCCGTAAAAGTGAATAGTCCAATATGTGTTATCCGGCTTTTCTTCTGGCATCTGCAGCTCTATCCAATCATTAATGAAATCCACCAGTGCTTGAGATTTGATAGCAGTGTGTGGCATATACTTTAAACCATAAGGCCCAAGTTCAATGGCCCACTTGGCAACTCGTCATGTGGCTTCCCTGTTTTGAATGATATGTCCTAAAGGAGCAGAACTAACCACAGTGATAGGGTCGCCCAGGAAATATTGCTTAAGCTTCCGCCTTGCCATGAACACCCTGTAAACGAGCTTCTGCCAATGTGGATACAGTTGTCTGGACTCAATAAGTACCTCACTGATGTGATAAACCGGCCGCTGATGTTCCTTGCTAGCCTCCTTGCGCTCCACCACGATGGCCACGCTGAAGACACATGTGTTAGCAGCCACATATAATAACAAGGCCTCCTTAGCAATGGGAGCAGCAAGAACTGGCGGCTCAGCTAGCTGTCTCTTCAAATCTTCAAAGGCAGCATTGGCAGCGTCGCTCCAGATGAAACCATCTGTCTTCTTCATCATTTGATACAGTGGTATGGCCTTCTTACCTAACCGGCTTATGAACCGGCTTAAAGCAGTGATACGCCCTGCCAAACACTGAACATCATTGATGCATGCCGGTTTAGCCAGAGAGGTGATTGCCTTGATCTTCTCCGGGTTAGCCTCGATGCCCCTGTTAGAAACCAGTGATGAGGACATCAATACCATTGTTACACCCACAGCCCCTACTGCTACATATCCGGGACCAATTACTAGAGCTCGCGCACGCCAATTAAATTATCAGGTACTTTCGTTTCTTGGTAATGATTCTAATGTTCATGAGAATATGATGCTGCCTAAATTGGATACATTTGTTTTGCTTACAAATGAAGGGCCTAGCTTGGAGAAGGATGAACATTGGAGCAAGAACAAGCATGGAGATGATGCCATGCGCAAGGGGAACAAGAACGGAGTTACAAGTGATGATTTCAGGACTTTGAAGCCACCATAATGGGTGCATGAAGCCATGGACGAAATATACAAGATGCCACTTCATAAATTTCGTCCCGAGGCTATTATAGGTGTTGCGTCACCTTTTTATTGGGCCAGGCCCATGTAATTTCGAAATACATAAGTATAGGCTAATTTTTAGAGTCCGTATGTGTGGGGAAACAAGAGATAGGGTTGATTTCGGACCCCTCCACCAAGGGCCACGAAATTCCCCCTCTCTTCCTCCATATATACAGCCCTTAGGGCACCGTTTAGACTTTGGGTTTTGTTTATATTAAAGTTCGCCATAGCTGCAACTTCGCGTACTTCGTTTGTGTTCAACGACCAGACAAAGGCGTCACAGAACCCCACCTTGATCAATAAAGCTTTCATCTTATATTCGCAATATCCAGATTGCAATCTCAGTTTCTTGCTTGTTCTTCGTTTGCTTGCAGGAAACAGACCCTCGTGGTCAGGTTGATCGTGCTCCGGCGTGGTCAATAACCTCTCGGAGTTGGTTTAACGATTGCTAAGGCGCGACGTCCTCGCACGTTCGTAGTCGGATCGTCAAAGTCGACTGCCACCAAAGCGATATCCATCATCTCATCGAAAGACGGGACACCTTTGCCTCTATCAAGTGGTATCAGATTTCCAGGTTGCTCGGTGAGATTTTACAGTTTTTCGTAGTTTAGATCGAGTCTGTTCTTCATACCTATAGTCCACGAAAAATCCAAAAAAAAATTAGGGTTAGTTCATCCCATCCGAACCAATATGAGCCTTGCATAATCTTTTCTGTATTTGCTTTGTTGAATTTGCGGTTGCATCGTCGTGTCCAGTTGCTGGTCTTAGCGTCTAGTCTTTTAGAGTTTCGAGTTCTGTTCATAGGTTGTCACGTCGCCGCTGCCATACATCACCACCGCATCATCATCGTCGCTGTTGCCATATACCACCACCACATATTCACCGCCAATCCAAATCCATATACGCCACCACATATCCGCCGCCATCACGCCAATCCGAGTTCACCTGCAACATATATCCGCCACCTGTCCGTGTTCCACCAGATTCATCTCCGCCACCAGTCCGAGTTCCACCAGATTCATCTCCACCACCAGTTCTAGTCCGAGTCCAGTAATTGTTGCATTGTTCTCGATTTCCAGATCACGCGATACTCCGAGTCGTGACAGAGAAGGACTCCCCAACTTCCGAGCCATCCGCAGAAGAAAAATAGTTCCAATTTCAAAAAAAAAACTAAGTCTGGAAAATTCTGGCTAGGCAGTTTTTAGACCATTTGTAGACTTTTTCGAAAAAAATTGTTGCGGAGCAAAAATAAATAAATAAAAATAAAAAAAATTCAGAGTGTGCTCCTCCCTTGTTTACGTGCCGCGCCGTGATTTTGTTGGTGTTCTAGGCTCGTGTCTCTAGCACAGTCTAGCCTAGGACCAGCACAGTACCGTCGTTGAGCGTTTATTCAACTTTGCATCTCTGAATTGATTATTGCTGACCCTTTTTGCTACCATATTATAAGCCTTCCCAGCTCCACATACATCTACGTCGTGCGTTTGACTCTCCCTGGTAATCGCTCTATCCAAGCTTTGAGAGTTTTGACTACAACGGTTGCCGATCACCGCCTGTTGCTGGGTAAGAACTGGTAAGAATTTGAGTTTTGCTTGACGGATTTGTGACACCCACCACCACCACTTGTTCGTAGTCTGTAGGATCATATTCTTGTGTATTTCTATTGCTGCTAACCATGCCAGGATCACAAGCCGACGAGATTGACTGGGAGAATTTATCGAACAAGGAGCTTCATGATAAGTTTCAGCAAATGATAACTGAACAGGTGCAAGATGTGCTGAACAATTTTGAAGAGGCCATGGAGAAGATCACTGGCCTTGAGAAGACGTTCGAAACAAAGCTCGATAACAAGTTTAATGAATTGCTCGCTCGTCTTCCACCACCACCACCCACTGCACCTAACGCACCTCTCCAACAACAACAACAACGACTGCCTCCACGTCGCGAAACAGACCTCCGCCGAGCAAGCCGTGTTCCTCTTGCGTTTGGCCAAACTGTTGGTGCTGCTGTTGATACTTCTGTGGATCCTGCTGCTGATCCGGAGGAGGATGATTATGTGGGAGATTATGAGGATGAGGTTGATCAAAATCAGCACTAAGTGCAGCCACCTGTACCACCACCAGCAGGTCGACCTCAGGTATATACTCGTAATGGTAGGCCTGCACCACCACCTCAGGTACGAGATGATGTCCATATTCCTAAACTGAAATTGAATATTCCACCATTTGAGGGTAGATATGTTCCTGATATATATCTTACTTGGGAGTTAGAAACTGAACAACGATTTACATGTTTATAATATCCTGAGGAGAGACGAGTTGCTGCTGCTGTTTGTGCTTTCACTAGTTTTGCATGTGTATGGTGGTCTGAACATTGTAGATTATATCCTATTCCAACTACTTGGGCTGCATTGAAAACAGCTATGCGTACGCGTTGGGTTCCACCATATTATCAACGTGAATTGCTTCAAAAATTGCAGCGTTTAAGACAAGGGAAAAATTCTGTAGAAGAATATTATTAGGAATTACAAACTGGCATGATTAGATGTGGTATTGTTGAGGAGAATGAAGCTATGCTTGCACGTTTTCTGGGTGGATTAAATAGAGAGATTCAGACCATTCTAGACTATAAGGAGTATACTAATATCACTCATTTATTCCATCTTGCTTGTAAAGCTGAACGTGAAGTGCAGGATCGACAAGCATTGGGGCGAACTAACTTTTCTGCAGGCCGACCTTCATCATGGACACCACGTGCATCTTCTACTTCAACTGCACCAGCACCTCCATCCGGTGCCACCTCCAGCCGTGATACAAGAAAACAGGCACAACCACCATTATCTGCCAAGAGCGCACCTGCGGGGCCTGCACAACGTTCTTCTTCTTCCATGGCATCAACAGGGCACACAAGTGATATTATTTGTCGTCGTTGTAAGGGAGGAGGTCATTATGCGAGAGAATGCAAATCTCCGCGTGTGATGATTGCTACCGCGGATGGTGGATATGAGTCCGCTAGTGACTATGATGAGGAGACTTTGGCTCTTATTACACGTGAAGAACATGGTGGAGATGATTCTGATCATGAGACGCAATACATGGCTCCTGAAGACGCTGACAGGTATGAATGTTTAGTTGCTCAATGTGTTTTGAGTGTGCAGGTCACACGAGCTGAGCAAAATCAGAGGCACAATTTGTTCCATACCAAGGGAGTTGTGAAGGAACGTTCTGTGCGCGTCATCATAGACGGAGGGAGCTGCAACAACTTGGCTAGCATGGAGATGGTGGAGAAGCTTTCTCTCACCACAAGACCACATCCACATCCTTACTACATCCAATGGTTCAACAACAACGGCAAGGTTAAGGTAACACGTACTGTTCGTGTGCATTTTAGTATCTCTACATATGCTGATTATGTTGATTGTGATGTGGTACCTATGCAAGCATGTTCCTTATTACTTGGTAGACCATGGCAATTTGATAAAAATTCTGTACACCATGGTAGAAACAATCACTATACTCTTGTTCATAAGGATAAAAATATTACTTTGCTTCCTATGACTCCTGATTCCATTTTGAAAGATGATATTAATAGAGCTAATAAAGCAAAACAGGAGACGAATAAGAGTGAAAATCAGATTGTGGCAAAAGAATTTGAGCAACAAATGAAGCCTAATAATAAACCATCTAGTGTTGCTTCTGAAATTAAATTGAAAAGTGCATGTTTATTTGCCACCAAATCTGATATTGATGAGCTAGATTTCAGCAAATCTGTTTGCTATGCTTTTGTGTGCAAAGAGGCATTATTTTCATTCGAGGACGTGCCTTCCTCTTTGCCTCCTGCTGTCACTAAGATTTTGCAGGAGTTCGCTGATGTCTTTCCACAAGACGTGCCACCGGGATTACCGCCTATTCGAGGGATTGAGCATCAGATTGACTTAATTCCCGGTGCTTCACTGCCAAACCGTGCACCATACCGTACCAATCCAGAGGAGACGAAGGAGATTATGCGTCAAGTACAAGAGCTTCTCGACAAAGGTTATATACGCGAATCCCTTAGTCATTGTGTTGTTCCTATTATTCTAGTGCCGAAAAAGGATGGTACATCACGTATGTGTGTTGATTGTAGAGGCATTAATAATATTACTATTCGTTATCGTCATCCTATTCCTAGGCTAGATGATATGCTTGATGAATTGAGTGGCTCTACAATATTCTCCAAAGTTGATTTGCGTAGTGGATACCATCAAATTCGTATGAAATTGGGAGATGAATGGAAAACAGCATTCAAAACTAAGTTTGGATTATATGAGTGGTTAGTCATGCCTTTTGGGTTAACTAATGCACCTAGTACTTTCATGAGATTAACGAACGAAGTTTTACGTGCTTTCATTGGACGATTTGTGGTAGTTTACTTTGATGACATATTGATTTATAGCAGATCTTTGGGCTGAACATTGTAGATTATATCCTATTCCAACTACTTGGGCTGCTTTGAAAACTGCTATGCGTACGCGTTGGGTTCCACCATATTATCAACGTGAATTGCTTCAAAAATTGCAGCGTTTAAGACAAGGGAAAAATTCTGTAGAAGAATATTATCAGGAATTACAAACTGGCATGATTAGATGTGGTATTGTTGAGGAGAATGAAGCTATGCTTGCACGTTTTCTGGGTGGATTAAATAGAGAGATTCAGACCATTTTAGACTATAAGGAGTATACTAATATCACTCGTTTATTCCATCTTGCTTGTAAAGCTGAACGTGAAGTGCAGGATCGACAAGCATTGGGGCGAACTAATTTTTCTGCAGGCCGACCTTCATCATGGACACCACGTGCATCTTCTACTTCAACTGCACCAGCACCTCCATCCGGTGCCACCTCCAGCCGTGATACAAGAAAACAGGCACAACCACCATTATCTGCCAAGAGCGCACCTGCGGGGCCTGCACAGCGTTCTTCTTCTTCCATGGCATCAACAGGGCACACAAGTGATATTATTTGTCGTCGTTGTAAGGGAGGAGGTCATTATGCGAGAGAATGCAAATCTCCGTGTGTGATGATTGCTACCGCGGATGGTGGATATGAGTCTGCTAGTGACTATGATGAGGAGACTTTGGCTCTTATTACACGTGAAGAACATGGTGGAGATGATTCTGATCATGAGACGCAATACATGGCTCCTGAAGACGCTGACAGGTATGAATGTTTAGTTGCTCAACGTGTTTTGAGTGTGCAGATCACACAAGCTGAGCAAAATCAGAGGCATAATTTGTTCCATACCAAGGGAGTTGTGAAGGAACGTTCTGTGCGCGTCATCATAGACGGAGGGAGCTGCAACAACTTGGCTAGCATGGAGATGGTGGAGAAGCTTTCTCTCACCACAAGACCACATCCACATCCTTACTACATCCAATGGTTCAACAACAGCGGCAAGGTTAAGGTAACACGTACTGTTCGTGTGCATTTTAGTATCTCTACATATGCTGATTATGTTGATTATGATGTGGTACCTATGCAAGCATGTTCCTTATTACTTGGTAGACCATGGCAATTTGATAAAAATTCTGTACACCATGGTAGAAACAATCACTATACTCTTGTTCATAAGGATAAAAATATTACTTTGCTTCCTATGACTCCTGATTCCATTTTGAAAGATGATATTAATAGAGCTAATAAAGCAAAACAGGAGACGAATCAGAGTGAAAATCAGATTGTGGCAAAAGAATTTTAGCAACAAATGAAGCCTAATAATAAACCATCTAGTGTTGCTTCTGAAATTAAATTGAAAAGTGCATGTTTATTTGCCACCAAATCTGATATTGATGAGCTAGATTTCAGCAAATCTGTTTGCTATGCTTTTGTGTGCAAAGAGGCATTATTTTCATTCGAGGACGTGCCTTCCTCTTTGCCTCCTGCTGTCACTAACATTTTGCAGGAGTTCGCTGACGTCTTTCCACAAGACGTGCCATCGGGATTACCGCCTATTCAAGGGATTGAGCATCAGATTGACTTAATTCCCGGTGCTTCGCTGCCAAACCGTGCACCATACCGTACCAATCTAGAGGAGACGAAGGAGATTATGTGTCAAGTACAAGAGCTTCTTGAAAAAGGTTATATACGCGAATCCCTTAGTCCTTGTGTTGTTCCTATTATTCTAGTGCCGAAAAAGGATGGTACATCACGTATGTGTGTTGATTGTAGAGGCATTAATAATATTTCTATTCATTATCGTCATCCTATTCCTAGGCTAGATGATATGCTTGATGAATTGAGTGGCTCTACAATATTCTCCAAAGTTGATTTGCGTGGTGGATACCATCAAATTCGTATGAAATTGGGAGATGAATGGAAAACAGCATTCAAAACTAAGTTTGGATTATATGAGTGGTTAGTCATGCCTTTTGGGTTAACTAATTTACCTAGTACTTTCATGAGATTAATGAACGAAGTTTTACGTGCTTTCATTGGACGATTTGTGGTAGTTTACTTTGATGCCATATTGATTTATAGCAGATCTTTGGAAGAACATTTAAACATTTACGTGCTATTTTTATTGCTCTACGTGATGCACGTTTGTTTGGTAACCTTGGGAAGTGCACCTTTTGCACTGACCGAGTATCTTTTCTTGGCTATGTTGTTATTCCACAGGGAATTCAAGTTGATAAAGCCAAGATTGAAGCTATTGAGAGTTGGCCGCAACCCAAAACGGTCACACAAGTGAGGAGTTTTCTTGGCCTTGCTGGATCCTATAGGCGTTTTGTGAGAGATTTCAGCACCATTGCTGCACCTCTCAATGAGCTTACAAAGAAAGATGTGCCTTTTCTTTGGGGTACCGCACAGGAAGAAGCCTTCTCGGTATTGAAAGATAAGTTGACACATGCTCCTTTACTCCAACTTCCTGATTTTAATAAGACTTTTGAGCTTGAATGTGATGCTAGTGGAATTGGATTAGGCGGTGTGTTATTACAAGATGGCAAACCTGTTGCATACTTTTCTGAAAAATTGAGTGGGCCTAGTCTGAATTATTCTACTTATGATAAAGAATTATATGCTCTAGTTCGGACTTTAGAAACATGGCAACATTATTTATGGCCCAAAGAATTTGTTATACATTCTGATCATGAATCTTTGAAACATATTAAAAGTCAAGCTAAACTGAATCGTAGACATGCTAAATGGGTTGAATTCATTGAGACTTTTCCTTATGTCATTAAACACAAGAAGGGAAAAGAAAATGTTATTGCTGATGCATTGTCTCGCCGCTATACTATGCTTTCACAACTTGACTTCAAAATATTTGGTTTGGAGACCATCAAAGATCAATATGTGCATGATGCTGATTTTAAAGATGTAATGCAGAATTGTAAAGAAGGAAGAATGTGGAACAAGTTCGTCGTTAATGATGGATTTGTGTTTCGTGCTAACAAGCTATGCATTCCAGCTAGCTCCGTTCGTCTTTTGTTGTTGAAGGAGGCGCATGGAGGAGTATTAATGGGACACTTTGGCGTGAAGAAGACGGAGGACGTACTTGCTACACATTTCTTTTGGCCAAAGATGAGACGGGATGTTGAGCGTTTTATTGCTCGATGCACTACATGTCAAAAAGCTAAGTCACGACTCAATCCTCATGGTTTATATATGCCTTTGCCTGTACCTAGTGTTCCTTGGGAGGATATATCTATGGACTTTGTTTTAGGTTTACCTCGAAGAAAGAAGGGGAGGGATAGCATATTTGTTTTCGTGGATAGATTCTCGAAAATGGCACACTTTATACCATGTCATAAAAGCGATGATGCTGTTAATGTTGCTGATTTGTTCTTTCGTGAAATTATTTGCTTGCATGGTGTGCCAAATACTATTGTTTCAGATCGTGATACTAAATTTCTTAGCCACTTTTGGAGATGTTTGTGGGCTAAGTTGGGGACTAAACTGCTTTTTAGTACTACTTGTCGCCCCCAAACTGATGGACAAACTGAAGTAGTCAATAGAACGTTGTCTACTATGCTTAGGGCTGTTTTGAAGAATAATAAGAAAATGTGGGAGGAATACTTGCCTCATATTGAATTTGCTTATAATCGTTCATTGCATTCTACTACTAAGATGTGCCCTTTTGAAGTTGTGTATGGTTTCCTACCTCGTGCACCTATTGATTTGTTGCCTCTTCCATCTTCGGAGAAGGTTCATTTTGATGCTAAACAACGTGCTGAATTGATTTTAAACATGCATGAGTTAACTAAGGAAAACATTGAGCGTATGAATGCTAAATATAAACTTGCTGGAGATAAGGGTAGAAAACATGTTGTGTTTGCACCTGGAGATCTTGTTTGGTTACATTTGCGTAAGGATAGATTTCCTGATTTGCGCAAATCAAAGCTAATGCCACGTGCTGATGTTCCCTTTAAGGTGTTAGAGAAAATAAATGATAATGCATATAAACTTGAGCTGCCTGCAGATTTTGGGGTTAGTCCCACTTTTAACATTGCAGATTTGAAGCCTTATTTGGGTGAGGAAGATGAGTTTCCGTCGAGGACGACTTCATTTCAAGAAGGGGAGGATGATGAGGACATCAATACCATTGTTACACCCACAGCCCCTACTGCTACATATACGGGACCAATTACTAGAGCTCACGCACGCCAATTAAATTATCAGGTACTTTCGTTTCTTGGTAATGATTCTAATGTTCATGAGAATATGATGCTGCCTAAATTGGATACATTTGTTTTGCTTACAAATGAAGGGCCTAGCTTGGAGAAGGATGAACATTGGAGCAAGAACAAGCATGGAGATGATGCCATGCGCAAGGGGAACAAGAACGGAGTTACAAGTGATGATTTCAGGACTTTGAAGCCACCATAATGGGTGCATGAAGCCATGGACGAAATATACAAGATGCCACTTCATAAATTTCGTCCCGAGGCTATTATAGGTGCTGCGTCACCTTTTTATTGGGCCAGGCCCATGTAATTTCGAAATACATAAGTATAGGCTAATTTTTAGAGTCCGTATGTGTGGGGAAACAAGAGATAGGGTTGATTTCGGACCCCTCCACCAAGGGCCACGAAATTCCCCCTCTCTTCCTCCATATATACAGCCCTTAGGGCACCGTTTAGACTTTGGGTTTTGTTTAGATTAAAGTTCGCCATAGCTGCAACTTCGCGTACTTCGTTTGTGTTCAACGACCAGACAAAGGCGTCATAGAACCCCACCTTGATCAATAAAGCTTTCATCTTATATTCGCAATATCCAGATTGCAATCTCAGTTTCTTGCTTGTTCTTCGTTTGCTTGCAGGAAACAGACCCTCGTGGTCAGGTTGATCGTGCTCTGGCGTGGTCAATAACCTCTCGGAGTTGGTTTAACGATTGCTAAGGCGCGACGTCCTCGCACGTTCGTAGTCGGATCGTCAAAGTCGACTGCCACCAAAGCGATATCCATCATCTCATCGAAAGACGGGACACCTTTGCCTCTATCAACCAAAAAGTCCAAAAGCTTGCCTGCAGGCACGCCAAAAACAGACTTGGCCGGGTTAAGCATCATCTTATAGAGACGAAGATTGTCAAAGGTCTCCCTCAGGTCATCTATCAAGGTCTCCTTCTCTCTGGATTTTACCACGATGTCGTCCACATAAGCATGAACATTGCGCCCAATCTGGTTATGAAGACAATTCTGTACACACCACTGGTAAGTCGCCTGGGCACTCTTGAGCCCAAAAGGCATAGACACATAGCAGAAGGCTCCAAACGGAGTAATGAACATTGTCTTCTCCTGGTCCTTAACTGCCATCTTGATCTAATGATAACCAGAATAAGCATCCAAAAAGCTCAAACGCGCACAACCCGCCATAGCATCAATAGTTTGATCAATACGAGGGAGAGCAAAAGGATCAACCGGAAAAGCCTTGTTTAAATCCGTATAATCCACACACATATGCCAAGTGCCATTTTTCATAAGCACAAGCACCGAGTTAGCCAATCACTCTGGGTGAAAAACTTCAACAATGAACCCAGCCGCCAAGAGCCGGGCTACCTTCTCACCAATGGCCTTACGTCTCTCCTTATTGAATCACCGAAGAAACTGCTTGACCGGCTTAAACTTTGGATCAATATTAAGAGTGTGCTCAGCAAGTTCTCTCATTACACCCGACATGTCAGAAGGCTGCCATGCAAAGATGTCCCGGTTCTCATGGATGAACTCGATGAGCGCGCTTTCCTATTTGGGATCCAGATTGGCACTGATACTGAACTGCTTACATGAGTCACATGGAACAAAGTCAACAAGCTTAGTATCATCGGCCGACTTAAACTTCATGGCCGGCTCATGCTCTATGGTTGGCTTTTTCAAAGACGTCATATCTGCCGGGTCAACATTGTCCTTATAGAACTTCAGCTCTTTTGCTGCACAGGCCGACTCAGCATAAGTCGCGTCGCCTTGCTCACATTCCAAGGCTATCTTCCAGCTCCCATGCACTGTGATGGTACCCTTATGACCCGGTGTCTTGAGCTGTAAATACAGATAACATGGTCATGCCATGAACTTGGCATAAGCCGGCCGCCCAAACAGAGCATGATACGGGCTTCTAATCTTGACTACCTCAAAAGTCAATTTCTCAGCCCTGGAGTCATATTCATCTCCAAAGGCTACCTCCAGCTCGATCTTGCCCATAGGATATGCCGACTTACCAGGCACCACGCCATGGAAAACTATGTTGGACTGCTTAAGGTTTTTATCAGTTAACCCCATGTGACGGAAGGTCTCATAATAGAGGATGTTGATGTTGCTGCCTCCGTCCATGAGTACTTTAGTGAATTTATATCCACCAACCTGAGGGGCCACCACCAAAGCCAGGTGATCCGGATTGTCAACCAGGGGAGGGTGATCTTTCCTACTCCATAGAATAGGCTGCTTAGACCATCTCAAATAACGAGGATTTGCGGGCTCAATGGCATTCACAGCCCTCTTATGGAGCTTCTGGTCTTGTTTGCACAAACTGGTGGTAAACACATGATATTGTCCACTATTCAGCTGCTTTGGATGGCTTTTGTATCCACCCTGCTGTTGTTGTTGTTGCTGAGCACCCTGGCCGACTGTTGGTTATAACCACCTTGATTACTTTGAGAGTTTTAAACCGCCGCCCGGGCCATGAAAACCGCCGCCACCTGAGCCGCCGACCTGCCCATTATTACCGTCGAACATGTTGGAATTCTTGAAAGCCTTCATGATCATACAGTCCTTCCATAGATGGGTGGCCAGCTTCTACTGAGTGACATGCCTTGGACATGACTCGTTCAGTAACTGCTCAAGCGTGGGGCCTAACCCGGCAGACCGGGGAGGTGGTCTCCCCTTACATCATTGATTGTTGCCCCGCGCATTAGTGTTAGCCACAAACTCCAAGCTACCATCAGCCTTACGTTTATTACCTCCTTAATTTGCCGGGTTATGTTGGCGGCCCTTGTCGTTGCCGTTCTTCTTTCCCTTCCCTGTCTTTTCATCATCAGACTCAGGATCCTTGGTACTGTCAGAGTCGGCGTACTTGACCAGAGCCGCCATCAACGTACCCATATCATTGCAATCGTGCTTGAGCCGCCCAAGCTTCATCTTCAGAGGCAGAAAACGACAATTTTTCTCCAACATTAAGACTACAGAGCCGGCATCCATCTTATCATATGAATGTATTATGGCTTTGACCCGGCGCACCCAATGGGTCGTGGACTCGCCCTCCTCCTGCTTGCAACTAGTCAAATCCACAATTGACATGGGTTGCTTGCATGTATCCTTGAAGTTCTAAATGATCCGGGCTTTTAACTCCGTCCATGAACTGATTGAATTAGGCGGCAGTCCTTTCAACCAAGTGCGGGCGGTCCCATCCAACATCATGGTGAAGTACTTGGCCATCGCGGCGTCACTGACCTCCAGTAACTCCATAGCCATCTCGTAGATTTCAATCCATGCCCCAGGCTATAAGTCGGTCGTATAATTAGGCACCTTCCTTGGTCCCTTGAAATCTTTGGGCAAACGCTCATTACATAGAGCCGACACCAGACAGGGGACCCCTTCGGTCCTTGTAGCCACGCCTGCCTCAACAGAAGTCGTCAGATAAACCAGATAAGGCTGGTAAGCCGTCAGCTGAGCTGCCTGCTCAGCCTCTTGACGTATTCTGATAGAGGCGAGGGTGTCCCGATCTTTCGATGAGATGATAACTATCGATTTCGTGGAGACGACTTTGACGATCCGACTACAAACGTGCACGACGTTGCGCCTTAGCAATCGCTAAACCAACTTCGAGATGTTATTGACCACGCTGGAGCACGATCAACCTGACCACGAAGGTCTATTCCTGCAAGCAATCGAAGAACGAGCAAGAATATGATAAAACAATCTGAATATTGCGAATATATATGAAGTATTGATAATGGTGGGGATCCGTAAGCGGTCTTGGTCTGGTCGTTGGACACAAACGAAGTACACGAAGTTGCAATGGCTAACTTTTAACTAAACAAATCCCAGGGAAAAGCTACTAGATGGATCTACTTATATAGGAGCAAGGGGTGGCGGCCAAGGAGGTGGGAGGACGTCCCAAGGCAGCCTAAAACTAAATCTAGGTCGTACAAGGCCAATGGGCCCAAGTGAAGGTGATGTAACACCTTTGGACTTGTAGTTTGACTCGGATTCTGCTGCAGCATCAGATTGTTTCGTCCACAACTCAACGCTCCGGACGAATTTGAAGGTGATTCCAATTGGGTTGGAAAGTGCACGAAATCTAGTTTCCAACAAAAAAGAATCACCCAATTCGGAGTCCGTATGAAAAACTTGTGTCCGTTTTGAGTCAGGTGTGTCTGTGCAGTCCGAATCTGAATCCAGAACGTGAGAGACTTGGACTCTATCTTCTCTTGGGCCAAAAGTGACGTGAGAGAACTTTTTGGACAGCAAATAAACATCTCTTTCTTCCTTATCTTCATATGTGGATTGTACAAATGTCCCATACACCTGCAATTAGACAAAACACAAAAGTGTGTGAAGTATTTTTGTTCTGGATAACATAAATAGATTATTGAATAGTTTGCACTAGAAATCACCTGACAAATATGCATATATGCAATATTTTTGGTCATATCCAAGGTAGTCATGTCCTCATCATATTCTATCCTCATCCACCAAGTTAAAGGCTCCATTGCACGCTGGGTCATGCCCAACTGGCTGGTTACGGCGCCGGGCGTTGCTTGAAACAGCCACTTGGTCCATGTGCCTGCTATAACTCGGGCACCGGCTTGGACGAGGGGTTGAATGAATCCTGTCCCAGCTATATAAATATGCCTCCTGTTGTGCTAAAGCCATCTGAAGAAGTTCTCTGACCCTGAGGGTTTCAACCGTTGTTGGAGAGTCGCCCTCTGCCGGGAGAGCCACCAGTCGTGCCGCCGCGGCGATCATGTTCTCCAACAGGTTAGAATAATGACTCGGTGGTGTTGGTACATACTGAGGTGGAGCAGTATTCATGCGGGGAGGCCCCATCACCTGTGGTTGAACCGGCGTCCCTACCCCTGGTGTCGCAACTCGATCTAACTCTGCACCGGGTCTATGAAACAGGTTCCGAGGATCATAAACCGGAGGGAGCCGAGACTGAGTCTTCCAGTATCTTCTCCTCACGACCTCATTGGACGCGTTCTGATCCTGCGTGAGCCGGAAAGTCTGCGCCTGAATCCGCCGAGCCTGAGCATCCAGAGTTGCTTGCTCTGCGGTCATTCTGACATCTTCTGCTGCCAGATCTTCAGCCTGCACTATATCCAGCTTTAACTGCGCCACTTCTGCATCATGTTGAGCTTGATCCGCCGGGTTGACCACGGCGGTCAATAGAGCGGTCATCTTATCCGTGAGATCCATCAGCACCTGAGCCGGCGAGCGCACAGGGCCTCCTGCCCCGGCTGCTGCTGACCCGGAGGTCATTGCCGCCGCAGTTGTGGAGTCTTGAATAGGTTGCGTGCCGGCCATGAAGATTCCGACCCTACTCGGCGGCTCAAGGAGATCCGAAATATTGCTGCCATCGAAACAGCCCCCAAGCCCGCCGTCTTGTAATTGGTACAATGAATACGTCTCACCTGTGGATGACTCACCAGCTGAGTAGACGGCCGTCTCACCGCCAGATACAGATCCTTCAAGGAGTCCGCCGTGGATGCATCCCATGGAGGCACGCTTCATAGCAGGTAGAGCCCGGGCGGGTCTCACACGCTGAGCCGTCTCGACGAGGTCGGTGCAGATGTCCGGCTCAGGGCCCGGCTCGCCGATCTTGCTGATGAAGATGTGGATTCCGCCGAAGGGGACCCAGTACTTGTACTCAATTGAGCCGGCATTGGGGCCCCATCCTGAGTCGTCAATGTAGAGCTTGCCGCGACGACTCTTGGTCATCCGGCCCACAGCGTATCCCTTGAGCCCTTCAAAGCTGCCCTTCAAGAACTCAAATCCACCATGCGCTAGCCCCATGGTGGGTGCCAACTCAACTATCGTGGAATTGTCACGTCAGATGTCCTAGTGAAAGGACTTAGTCGTGGAGCCATCGCCACTAGGAAGCTTAAAGGGGTTAATCGGGACAAAGGACACGAGGTTTGTACTAGTTCGGCCCCTTACGATGAAGGTAAAAGCCTACGATCCAGTTTTGAGTGGGATTGCTTATGACTCGATAACTAGGGAACGAATCGCTTGACCTAGCTCTCGATCTGATGTTCCTTGCCCTGAACCACCGCCGGGTCGTCCCTTTATATACAGAGGTCGACGCCCAGTGGCTCACAGAGTCCCGGTCGGTTCATAAACAGTGTCCGGCTCGGTCTCTTAACTATTCTTGCCTTATAATACAAGTCACGTACATATGGTGATTTATTACTACGGGCCTTAAGTCGCCTCTGGGCTTTGGGCCCTTAACTGAGCTGCCATCTTCAACCTTGGTCTTGGGCTTCAAGAATACTTGCAGGTATAACCCGGCTCTTCCTGGGCGGGTCATACCAATAGTTATATCACAAACACCCCGCGCCCGCGCTGCCCACTCGCCGGCACCCTGCCCGCGTTCGCGCCCTGACCGCATCCGCCGTCGCGTGCCCACTGCGCCCGCATGCCCCATGCTCGTCTGTTGCTCTGTACGGCTGTTGATGTGGGATGCTATTGCCTTCTTGCTACTGCTCATGTCGCTTGCGTTGCCTGCTGCTCTAGCTACTGCCGCTTAGCACAACTGTTGGCTAGCACCACCGTTGCTGCTGCCCGCCGCTGCCTTTCTACTGCGGCTCATGCACCACTACTACTCAAGATGCCCATCGCTGCTTTTGCTGGTGCTCTGCCGCCGCTACTGCTGAAGCCCGCCATCGCATGCTGATGTTGTCGCGTTGCCGCTGCTGCTAATTTTGTTCCGTTGCCACTGCTGATTTGTTGTTCTGTTGTCGCTACTTGTTACTGCTGCCGCGACCGGCCAAACTCGCCGTTGCTCGCCGGCCAACGGCCTTCTGTGCATGCTCGTTGAGATGCGCTTCGGCCATGGCCAGCTAGGCATGCGAGCACACGAGCATCCAATGCTCACGCACATGCGATGACTGCTCCTGTGTGTGACTGGGCCAGCCAACGCTTTGGACTAGTGCTAGGATTTGCTTAGTGTTAGGATTAGATTAGGTCTTTTAATTAATTAGTGGTTAGCTAGCTGTGCAACTGGCACGTGGGGCCCTCCATTTTAATTAAACGTTAAATCAAAATTAAAAGGTTCTGTGTGCATGACAAGCGGGGCCCACATGCACTGTTCACTGGTTGCCCAGTCAAATGTTGATTGGGTCAACCCAGCCCAGGGGCCCCACATATCTTTGATTGTGGCTCGTTGCCTCTGAGTATACAAATAATTGCATTGTTTAAAATTTGAATTAATATAATTTCAGTAATTTCAGAAATTGGTTTAAACTTCATAAAATCATATAAAATAATTAGTAAGTAAGATGAAAATGTTTTGTACATGAAAGTTGCTCAGAACAACGAGACGAATCCGAAAATGTAGTCCGTTTTTCACCACACGTTCCTAGCAATGCTAACCTGCAACCGTCCCCCTCCGTTTCGTCTGTCCGAAAACATGAAACACCTGGGATACTTTCTCGGATGTTTCCCCCCTTCATGGGTATCACCTACTACCGCATTAGGGCACACCTAGCACCGCTCATTGTCATGCCATGCATCGTCATGCTTATGTTTGCATTATATTTATTGTTTCTTCCCCCTCTTCTCTCCGGTAGACTACGAGACCGACGTCGCTGCTGCCCCGGTCGACTACGGTGTTGACGACCCCTCCTTCTTGCCAGAGCAACCAGGAAAGCCCCCCTGATCACTAGATATCGCCTATTCTTCCCTATACTGCTTGCATTAGAGTAGTGTAGCATGTTACTATTTTGGTTAATCCTATTCTGTTGCATAGCCTGCCATTATTGCTACAGTTGTTGATACTTTACCTGCAATTCTAAATGCTTAGTATAGGATGCTAGTTTGTCATCTGTGGCCCTACATTCTTGTCCGTCTTCCATACTATACTATCGGGCCGTGATTACTCGGGAGATGATCACGGGTATATACTATACATACATATTATTCAGATGGTGACTAAAGTTGGGTCGGCTCATAGAGTACCCGCAAGTGTTTCGGAGATGGGGGCTGAAGGGGCAGGTGGTTCCATCCAGGTAGTGATGGGCATGGGTTTCCGAAAGCCCCCTGATGGTTACATTGTGGCGGAGCGATAGGGCAGGTTGAGACCACCTAGGCGAGAGGTGGGTAACCATTGTGGTGGAGCGACAGGGCAGGTTGAGACCCCCTAGGTGAGAGGTGGGCCTGGCCCTGGTCGGCACCCACGGTTACTTCAAAATAACATGCTTAACGAGATCTTGGTATTTGATCTGAGTCTGGCCACTTGCCTATACGCACTAACCAACTACGCGGGAACAGTTATGGGCACTCGACGTCATGGTATCAGCCGAAGCCTTCTTGACGTCAGCGACTAAGCGGCGCGCGCCGGGTTGGACTGGAACGCCTGCTCTTGTATAAGGGAGGCTAGGTCTGCTCACCGGCCGGGTACGCAACGTACAGGTGTGCAATGGGCGATGGGCCCATACCACTACACATAGGATTTAGACCGGCGTGCTAACCTCTCTGTTGAGCCTAGGTAGGGCTGCGACGTGTTGATCTTCCGAGGCTGGGCATGACCCAGGAAAGTGTGTCCGGCCAGAGGGATCGGGCATGTTGGGAATTGTGGCGCACCCCTGCAAGGAAGTTTATCCATTCGAATAGCCATGTCCCTCGGTAAAAGGACGACCCAGAGTTGTACCTTGACCTTATGACAACTAGAACCGGATACTTAGTAAAACACACCCAGACAAGTTCCAGAGACAACCCGGTGATCGCTTTCCCACAGAGCGACGAGGAGAGGATCGTCGGGTAGGATTATGCTATGCGATGATACTTGGTGAACTTACCATCTACTCTCTTCTACATGCTGCAAGATGGAGGCTTCTAGAAGTGTAGTCTTCGACAGGACTAGCTATCCCCCTCTTATTCTGGCATTCTGTAGTTCAGTCCATCGATATTGCCTCTTTACACATATACCCATGCATATGTAGTGTAGATCCTTGCTTGCGAGTACTTCGGATGAGTACTCACGGTTGCTTTGCTCCCTCTTTTCTGATGTAGGCACGACCTCGAACACGCCACTGATTCGGCCCGATCTTTTACGATGCAACGAACTCCTCCAAGATCCACGGTAAAATCTCCCAATTAAGCGAACAGTACGCGTAACCTAAAGACGGGGTGACGACGACCAACGGACAATTCCTCGACACACGAGGAACCTCCCGCCATGGTAGACGTAGCCAACGCATAACCCGTCGGTGACGACGGACCTCAAGCCAATAGCTAGAAAATTCTCAGTGTACGCACTAGAATCCTCTTGCCAAAGTAAAATCTTCAATTTAGAAAATTTCACAAAGATAAACAAAACGAACGCCCAGAGGGCCACTTCATACTAGATGTATAAACCTGAAAATTCAACCTGCCACTGAATACAAGACGAGAGCTCCTTTTATATTGGAGACTCCACCGGCCGTAAGCCCTAAAATACTCTAACCGATCTGACCCAAACTAACACGCTAGATCCTCTCCTTTTACATCTCGGAGGAAAAAAACTAAACTACATAATAACAAACTTGTACGAGGACCTCTGTCCTGGGTAGTACTTTTTTAATTTGAACGCTAATTAATCAATACGGCCACGTTGATCACCGGCCACGCTGATCACATAATTTAAAATAATAACTTTGCTCGTACGATTGGAACTACTCCACCGGACATGAAAATAGTGCCAATATTACTTCAGTTTGGAGGGGTTCTGAAGTTTGGCTTCACTGCATCCTTCTCCGGTTCAGTTGGCGGCACCTCAAAGCTAAAAGAGCCAATTTTTAACATGTTTGGAGGATTATCTCTTGCATTTATGGTCACATCATTTTCCCCCTTTTTCCTCTTCTTCTCGGATGCCGCAACCAGACGTTGGAGCCCAGGAGCCAGATGCCACTGTCGACGATGACCCCTACTACATCGCGGGTGCCTACTACTATGTTCGGGCCGCCGACGACCAGGAGTAGTTTAGGAGGATCCCAGGCAGGAGGCATGCGCCTCTTTCGATCTATATCCCAGTTTGTGCTAGCCATCTTATGGCAACTTGTTTAACTTATGTCTGTACTTAGATATTGTTGCTTCCACTGGCTCGTTTATGTTCGAGCACTTGTATTCGAGCCCTCGAGGCCCCTGGCTTGTAATATGACGCTTGTATGACTTATTTTACTTTTAGAGTTGTGTTGTGATATCTTCCCATGAGTCCTTGATCTTGATCGTACATATTTGCGTGCATGATTAGTGTACGATTGAATCGGGGGCGTCACAACTCCACCGATCTACCGTTATCCAGCATGCATCTATGGTATTAAGTTCATGACAAACAGAGTAACACTTTCAGCAACATGACATGGTGTAGACAAATTAAACTCAATCAATACGAAAAACCTATCATTTTATCCTTAATGGCAACAATACAATGCATGCCTCGCTACCCCTACGGTCACTAGGTGAGGCCACCGCAAGATTGAACACATTAGAAAGCACCTCTCCCGTTGAAGATAAATCAATCTAGTTGGCCAAACCAAATGGATAGATCGGAGAGAAATACAAAGCTATCATAATCATGCATAATAAAGTTCAGAAAAGACGCAATTACTTCCAATGAATAATCAGATCATAAACCCACAATTCATTGGATCCCAAAAAAAACACCACAAAAGAAGATTACATCGGATAGAACTCCAAGAAGATCAAGGAGAACATGGTATTGAAGATAAAAGAGAGATAAGAATCCATCTAGCTACTAGTTATGGGCCGGTAGGACTGTGGTAAACTACTCACGCATCATCAAAAGGCAACACGGATGATGTAGAAGCCCTTTGTGATTGATTCCCCCTCCGACAGAGTACCGAAAAAGGCCTCCAGATGGGATCGCAAAAGAACGGAAGCTTGTGGTGGCGAAAAAAGTGTTTCGGGTGGCTCTCTGGGGTTTTACGACATTTGGAAATTTATAGAAGTGGAATGAGGTTAGACGGAGCCACATGGGGCCCACAAGGTAATAGGGCACACCCTACCCCCCTGGGCATGCCATGTTGCCTTGTTGTCTCCTTGCTTCATGTCTTGTCTCCTCCCGAAGCTTCTAGGGTCTCTTTTGTCCAAAAAAATCATCAAAAGTTTCGTCCGTTTGGACTCTATTTGGTACTGATTTTCTGGGAAACCAAAGACAAGCAGAAAACAGCAACTGGCACTAGACACTGGGTTAATAGGTTAGTTCCCAAAAATGATATAAAATAGCATTAAAATGCATATAAACTATCCAAGATTGATAATATAATAGCATGAAACAATCAAAAAATATAGATATGTTGGAGACGTATCAGCATCCTCAAGGTTAATTTCAGCTCGTCCTCGAGTTGGTAAATGGTAAAACCAAAAAAATTGTGTGAAATGCTACCTAACATTATCATGTAATCTCTTTATGGTATAATCACTGAGAAATGATGAAGTAACAATATCAGCATAATAGTATCCATGAATATAAGAAACATAATCATTACTTTTTCAAAATATATGATCCTTAACGAATGTCATCCCCACTCATTTTATCATGTTAGCATGGCATGACTCCGCCTTCACCGCATAAATACAAATCATGAGCACCCCTATGTCAAACCAGGTAATTGGATCGTACATCTAACGTGCTTCAGCTTAACCCAAGCAATACATGAGCGTGAGCCATGGATATAGCACTATAGGTGGAATAGAATGCGGTGATAGAGATAAATAAGGGAAGTCAAAAAGGAAGAAAGTCTCGCATTGACGCGGCTAATCAACAGGCTATGGATATGCCCATCAATCAATATCAATGGAAGGAGTTGGGATCGCCATGCAACAGATGCACTAAGAGCTATAAGTGTATGAAAGCTCAACAGAAACTATGTGGTTGTGCATCCAACTCGCTTGCTCATGAAAACCTCGGGCATTTGAGGAAGCTCGTCATCGGAATATGCAAGCTAGGTTCTATAACGAAAAATTCCCACTAGTATATGAAAGTGATAACTCAGGAGACTCTCTATATGAAAAACATGGTGCTACTCTGAAGCACAAGTGTGGCAAACGATAGTAACATTGCCCCTTCTCTCTTTTTCTCTCATTTTTTTGTTGGGCTCTTTTTTGCCTCTTTTTTTCTTCTTTTTTTCTTTTTCATCCGGAGTCTCATCCCAATTTGTGGGGGAATGATAATCTCCATCATCCTTTCCTCACTGGGACAATGCTCTAATAATGATGATCATCACACTTCTGTTTATTTACTTACAACTCGATAACTAGAACATTGTGACTCTATATGAATGCCTCTGGTAGTATACCAGGATGTGTAATGACCTAGCATAACATGTATAATGATGAAATGGTGGCTGGGCCACAAATATCATGTCAGCTCTATGATCATGCAAAGCAATATGACAATGAAAACATATGTCATGAAAGCGGAACGGTGGAAGTAACCTAGCAATATATCTCGAAATGGCCATGGAAATGCCATAATAGGTAGGTATGGTGGTTGTTTTGAGGAAGATATAAGGAGGCTTATGTGTGATAGAGTGTATCATATAACGGGGTTTGGATGTACCGACGAAGTTTGCACCAACTCTCGAGGTGAGAAAGGACAATGCACGGTACCGAAGAGGCTAGCAAATTGCAGAAAGGTACGAGTGCGTATAATCCAAGGACTCACATTATTCATAAAGAATTCACACACTCATTGTGAAAGCCTATTAGCCCTTGATGCAAAGTACTACTCGCATGCCCCTAGGGAATTGGTTGGTAGGAGTTAACCATTGCGTGCATCCGATTATAAAAGCACTCAAGGATTTCAATTAGAAATACAAATGCTCAAACCTCCCCACCATGCCATAACAAACACTTTGATGAGAAGTTAATAACAAGCTTTAATACCGATATTTCAACTAACCAATGATCTTGAACCTATATCATTTCATATTATGACATCAATATCATTAAACCATACATTTCATATGTAGTGATCTACATGAAACTTTTTTATTATATCCCCCTTGAATACCTACCCTTCTCGCACTAGTGTTATAACCCATACATATTTCCATTACAATTTATTAGAGTCTCAAAAAGATTTAAGTGAAGCATGACAGTGCAACTATTTCTATAAAATATAACCATCTCCGTGCTCTAAAAGATATAAGTGAAGCACTAGAGCAACTGCCTAGCTCAAAACATACAGGTGAAGCACGTAGAGTATTCTAACAAATCACGATAAATGTGTGTCCCTCTCAAAAGGTGTGTCTAGCAAACAATGATTGTGGCAAACAAAAATGAAAACAATGCAAAACTATGGTAGAAGATGCTCCAAGCAAAACTCATATCATGTAATGAATAAAAATATATCTCCAAGTAACATACCAATAGTGTCGGTGCAACAAACCTTGGCGTGTGTTGCCAGGACCATACATGGGCACAAAGGCAAGATTGCAGCGACAAGACAAGACCAAGCTGAAGAGATAGCTCTTTGAGAAACCAAAGGGCAGATCAAGAAGACCAAGACAAGCCAAAGGAGCAAGATACCACTAAGGAAAAACCTCCCTTGCCGGGCAGGTGAGACTGGTCAGGTCAAGGATTCACCAAAGACAAGTCCCAAGATTTCCCCGGCAGCTTGCCGGGGGCGCCAAGGGCAAGTTACCCTGCCAAGACTCCTCTACTCCACCGCACAGCGATGAAAGTCACTTATCAGTGTGGTGTCGAGCCTCCAAATGATCAAGTGGCTGTCATTTGGCACGTGGCAGCCATTTGGAAAGAAGATTCACTCTGTATGACACCCGTCCATAGGCGTGTCATGCAGACAGACAAGAGGGTGATTGAGCGGCGTGGCAGGCTTGCCGGGCTTCATCCTCAGCGTGACACCTAGTAGTGCATTTAATGCACTTTGTCCAAACTGCCAGAGTTAGGTATGATAGCACTGTTGGTTATCTAATTAGTGGGTAATGACTGATTTTTCACTGTGGTAGCCCCTTAGACTATAAAAGGAGGGCCATGGCGACCTAAAATAGGGTTCGGACCCTTGTACACTCTTACGCGCGTAGTCGCTCTCCCCGAGGCAACCTTGTAGGGCTTGATTGTTGCGTGTTCGTCATGGTTCCCCATCCAATCCACCAAAGCAGGAGTAGGGTTTTACGCTTTACAGCGGCCCGAACCTGGGTAAAAACTATCGGCATCACCCCTGTCGTGCTGCTTCATGGTCTCCGCTCTTTGTGCAAAGTGCCCCTCCCCTTGTCGAACCACAAGGGGTCGATGGCCCCATAGGTGATTGTGTTGAACCACAACATCTTTGGCGCGCTAGCTAGGGGGAGGCGCTTGCACAAACCTGAGGTCGTAAACAACGCGTCAACCTTTATCATAATCTTCTTCATCGATAGCTTCATCATCCATGGCGCGCAAGAAAAAGTCCGGCGCAACAGCTCACCCTTCCACCTCGAAGGCCCCTCGCATGCAGCCACTGATACCATGGGAGCTGTGGTGGAGTTGTGGGATGTGGATGCCGCGGGGAACATGACCGGCGCAGGCGGTGCCGTCGTCGTCCCTCCTGTGGCCGAAGTAGGAGCAGGAGACGCCGGAGGAGGACGGCATCAGCAGCGCCCTGACGACCATGTTCCACAAGACGCGGGTGGGAAGAATATTCAGTCTCCACCTATCCTGGAGGATGCAGCCGCAGCAACGACGCCCGCTCTAACGCGAATCGCAACCCCTTAGATGCCCCTGCTGCGGGCGCAGCTACGGGGCCCGCACCTTCCCTAGGGCAAGGTAATCAAAACGAAGCGCTAAAAGGGTCGTCGACCCCTAGGCGCATCCTTCTTGTTGTCATGCCGCCATGGCGACTGGATCGCGGCGACAAGAACACGACGCCGCCACTACCGATGCTGACAGAAGTCGGGTGACGTTGCAATCTGCGTCGTCGTCCATGCCAAGCACCACTTTGGAAGCCATGGCGAGCCCAGCTCCTGCTAAGATTCCCGCCAGTGGCCAATCAAATGGATGAGTGGAGAGCCACCATTCAAAGTTTGATTAGTTTCGCTGAGGCGGGAGGATCACAATGGGCAGACCCGCCACGACACCCACAAGCAGTGACAACAACCCGAGTTGGTGGCCGTGCAGAAGGGGCCACTCCGACCATGTAGTCCCTACCACGGCAGCCAGCGCAGAGGCTGCAGCCAGAGCCACGCGACCAAGAGCCCGACGAGGTGTCGATGGCTTCATCTGATCCTCGAGCCCGTCAAGATCAGCGGCAAGTCCTGGAAGACAGGCGGAGGGAAGACGCACGCGTCACCATAGAACGACGTCGCGAAACCCGCCGCCAATCTGATAGACTCAATAGTCCCGACATCGATGAACCCGCGCCCAGTGGAGGCGGATACCTGCCTTTCGAGGTTGGGTGTCTCGCCTTTACTCGTGAGCTACGTCAAGTCTGTTGGCCATCTGCCTGTGTGTTCAAGCCAGAGATACCAGAAAAGTATGATGGAAGACTGAACCCGCAGAGTTCTTAAGCATCTACACCATCACCGTTCAAGCCGCCAGAGGAAGATATGAAAAGGTATTCGCCAACTACTTCCCTTTGGCACTCAAGCCAAATGTGAGGTCGTGGCTGATGCACTTGCCACATAACTGCATCTCGACCTGGGCTGACCTGTGCAATGAGTTTGTTGGTGCCTTCATGGGCGGCCGTCAAGAACCAGGGTGGCCCAGCGATTTGTAGCTCCTCCCACAAAAGGAAGGAGAGAGTTTACGTAAGTACATGCAGAGATTTAGCCGGGTGCATAGGAACATCCCAGATATCCACCCTGCAGCTGTGATTGTTACGTTCCAGTACAACGTACGCAACCGCAGGATACGTTCCAAGATGAACGTCCGATTGCCCAAGACTGTGAATGAGCTTTACACCTTGGCAGATAAGTGTGCCCGTATAGAGGAGGGAAGGCGACTCCCCAGAGAAGAATATGGCGTCGACATTGACTCAGAAGATAACGACGATGCTGCCAACCAGAAGAAGAAGAACAAGAAACGCAACAAGAAGCGCAAGGAGAAGGCAGTGTTGGCTGTCGAAGGATCTGGCACTCCTAGTACCGGCAAGAAGGCCAATACCGAAGCCCCCGGCAAGGAAGTTGCCGCATGCACTGGCTATCGGGAAGCTATGGCGGCCGAGAAGGCTGGGAAGGCTGACGGACCATACTACAAGATCCACCGGACCAAGGACCATGATCTTCAAGAGTGTCATCAAGTTGAGCAACTCGTCAAGAAGCAGAAGTCTGAGTACGAGAAGCATGACAAGGAGAGAGACCAAGATGGTGTTGGCGGGAAGGGCCGAGGTGGCAGAGGAGGTCGCCCCGGCAAGGTCCCTCAACATCAAGGGAAACTTGCTAAAGGCCATGAGAAGAAGGAAGGTGATGACGAAAACGACGAAGAGGATGAAGAGGAAACCAGTGAGCAAGAGTTTCAGAAAGCCACTGACGCCCTGTGCATTGATGGAGGTGCATCTTTGCACCCCTCTCACCGCCAGCTTAAACAGTGGGCACGAGAAGTCAATGTTGTGGATGCCCATCATCTTTGATGAAGAGGATCACCCTGACCGCACCACTACGGTAGGGTGCTTGCCATTGTTTGTTTCACCAACAATCCGCAACCTCAAGGTCACAAAGATGTTGGTTGATGGCGGGGCAGGGTTGAATATGATTTCTCCCAAGGTAATTAGCAAGCTGCAGATATTAGATGAAGAGCTCAAGGTTACTGGCATGTTTCAAGGGATCAACCCCAGTAGGAGTCGTCCAAAGGGGAAGCTCACGCTGAAGGTGACATTTGGAGGAGAATTAAACTATCGGACCGAGAAGATTGTGTTCGACGTAGTTGAGCTCCCTTTGCCATACAATGGGATACTTGGTCGACCTGCCCTGGCAAGGTTCGTGGCGGCATCCCACTATACCTACAACACCCTGAAGATGCCAGGACCAATGGGCGTCATTTCGATCCCGTCAGACAAGAAGGATGCAATCATATGCATGGATAAGATGTATCGGGATGTAGTCGCTGCCGAGGCCGCAGAAGCCGCAGTCCTCGCCAAGGAAAACATGCACGGAAGAAAAGCTAGCAGGGATACCGGCAAGGAATCTGGGAAGCATGTCTCTCCGGAGCCCGTTGCGCTCGTCGATGACTTGCCAGAAAGTTCCACTAGCAAGAGACCCAAGGTTGCTGCACCTGTTGTGAAGAAGGTCCCGGCAGGGTTGGTTGGCGTTGATGGTACGTTTACTATCATCTCCACACTTGACGACAAATAGGAAAGCACGCTTGTTGCCTTCCCGTGGGCGAATGTCGATGTGTTTGCTTGGCAACCATCTGACATCCCTGGTGTTCCCAGGGAGGTAATCGAGCACCACCTTGTTGTCTGCCCTCATGCCCGGTCCGTCAAGTAGAAGGTCAGAAAGTAAGCCTTGGAGCGGAAGCAGTTCATTACCAAAGAGATCAAGAAACTTGAAGAAGCTGGTTTGGTCAGAGGAGTATTGCATCCAACATGGTTGGCAAACCCAGTGGTAGTGCATAAGGCGTATGGGAAGTGGAGCCTTTGCATATATTTCACATATCTGAATAAAGCATGCCCGAAGGACCCATTCCCGTTGTCACGCATCGATCAGATCGTGGATTCCACTTCCGGATGTGATCTGCTTTCCTTCTTGGATGCCTACTCCGGGTACCACCAGGTATTCATGTCCAAGGAAGACGAGGAGAAGACCGCGTTAGTAACCCCATGTGGCACATACTGCTTTGTGCGGATGCCCTTTGGATTAAAGAGCGCCGGGTCCAGTTTTGCAAGAGTAGTGCAAATTGGTTTTGAGTCTTAGCTGCATAGGAATATTGAAGCTTACATGGATGACATAGTGGTCAAGACCAAGGACAGATCAACACTCATTCAGGACTTGGAAGAAACCTTTGCAAACCTGCGCAAGATCAACTTGAAGCTGAACCCAGAGAAGTGTGTGTTTGTCCTTCCCTCCGGCAAGCTACTTGGCTTCTTTGTGTCTCACCGGGGGATAGAGGAAAACCCCGATAAGATCAGAGGAATCGAGCAGATCAAGCACCCAAGACAGTCAAGGACGTGAGGCGTTTAACTGGATGTGTTCCCGCACTGAGTTGGTTCATTTCCAAGTCTGCTAAACGCGGCCTACCGTTCTTCAAAAGTTTGAAGAAGGCAGGGCCCATGAAGTGGACCCCGGAGGTAGAAGCGGTGCTGCAGGACTTAAAAACTTACCTTTCCTCTGTTCCCACCTTGGTCGCTCCTAAACCACAAGAGTCATTGCTGCTATATATGGCAGCAACCAATCAAGAGGTTAGCGCAGCACTAGTGGCATAGCGGGAAGTGGAAGAAGGAGCAGATGCAGCTACTGTCCTCTCCAGAGAGGGAAGTAAACCAGTCACGGAAGGATTGAGTGCAGATCAGGAGAAAGAAGAGAAGGGTAGTGAAGGCAATCCCAAGACCACGGCAAAGAAGAAGGTGGTGCAGCGACCAGTCTACTTTGTAAGCTCCCTGTTGCAGGGGGCTAGATCAAGGTATTCTGGGGTGCAGAAACTAATCGTTGGCCTCGTCATGGCCTCAAGGAAGCTGCACCACTACTTCCAAGCCCACGAGATCATAGTGGTCACCTGTTTCCCTTTACAATGCTGTAACAACCCCAGTGTCATGCTACAGTAATCCCCTGTTAATGGTGCCATGTCATCATGTTACTGTTGCTAATCTTCACTTGATCCAAATCACAATTCAAATTCAAATCCAATCTAAAAGTCAAAAATTCATATTTGCCAAACTTGAAAACTAAAATGTTCAAGGTGTGGCAAATAATCCCTAGGTAATAGTCCTGTTGGAACCAACCTCTTTTGGATTCCGAAAGTGCTCCTAGAAATTATTTAGTGGTCCAGCAGCATTTAAACTTAGCCTTTTGAATTTATAAAAATGGTTAGGCAACTCCTTTTGGCCTCAAACTTTTTTGCGTCTCCTAGAAATAAGGTGCTTGATTTATGTGACAAGTCTCATCTCTAGCAAAACTCATTTAGTTTTACAATTAAATAGAAAACAGTAAAGAAAATAAGAAACAGAAAAGGAATGTGTTAAAAGGCTAACCTAGTGCTACAATGGCCCAGCCCACCCAACCTACAGTGGCCCAGCCCACCTCTCCTCATCTCCCTCCTCTCGCTACAGGAAAACAGAGAGCCCCCCCCCTGGAACCCTAGATCGAAACCCTAGCTCAATTCCCCTCGCTCCCTCCCTCACCAGCATTGTTTTGGACGCGCTCGAGCTCGTGGTCACCATGGCCGACCTCGTCGATGTGCCCACCATCATCCCCGCACCTTGAGGTCGAGTCCAGGAGCTCCGACAAGTTCGCCTACGTCCTCGACGGCCACCCGTTCGAGCTCGACGCCTCTGCATCATACGGATCGAGCTTCATCTTCCTCGGTCGCCGCCGACGTTCTTCTTCAAATTCGTCTGATCCTGCGCTCCTAAGCTCCCACCGGGCCTACTTGTGCCTCCACGGTGAGATCCTCCTCAGAATCCCCCTCTCCGCTGTCTCGATCCGTCGCCATAGTCGCCTCTACGAGTCGGCGGCCGCCATGGCCGAAGCTTAGTGTACGCGTACGTGCCCCTACTTCGCGCTGCAGTGCCGCCGCCAGCTACGCCTCGGACGCCTCCCCTCCGTTGCCTACAGCTCCGTCGGCCAGCCGCGCTTCGCCCCTGAGCCTCGCCGACATGCTTGCCGCCCCTCCCGCTCGCTAACTGCGCCGGTCGGCCGTGCCGTGTCCGTGCGCCCGCCCTGTGCGCCGTACTACTGCTGCTACTGCTCACTGTTGCTACCTACCCCGTGCCACAGCCACCCGCATCGCAGCCCCTGCCCGGGTCCGCTGCTCGCCTGGCAGCTGCCGTGCTCGCCCCTGGGCATGGCCGCGTGGGCATGGCCACCGCACAAGCGTGCGTGCGTGCCCAGCCACGGTGGCCGGTGATGAGGACATGACTACCTTGGATATGATCAAAAATATTGCATATATGCATATTTGTCAGGTGATTTCTAGTGGAAACTATTCAATAATCTATTTATGTTATCCAGAACAAAAATACTTCACACACTTTTGTGGTTTGTCTAATTGCAGGTGTATGGGACATTTGTACAATCCACATATGAAGATAAGGAAGAAAGAGATGTTTATTTGCTGTCCAAAAAGTTCTCTCACGTCACTTTTGGCCCAAGAGAAGATAGAGTCCAAGTCTCTCACGTTCTGGATTCAGATTCGGACTGCACAGACACACCTGACTCAAAACGCACACAAGTTTTTCATACGGACTCCGAATTGGGTGATTCTTTTTTTGTTGGAAACTAGATCTCGTGCACTTTCCAACCCAATTAGAATCACCTTCAAATTCGTCCGGAGCGTTGAGTTGTGGACGAAACAATCTGATGCTGCAGCAGAATCCTAGTCAAACTACAAGTCCAAAGGTGTTACATCACCTCCACTTGGGCCCATTGGCCTTGTACGACCTAGATTTAGTTTTAGGCTGCCTTGGGACGTCCTCCCACCTCCTTGGCCGCCACCCCTTGCTCCTATATAAGTAGATCCATCTAGTAGCTTTTCCTTGGGATTTGTTTAGTTAAAAGTTAGCCATTGCAACTTCGTGTACTTCGTTTGTGTCCAACGACCAGACCAAGACCGCTTACACATCCCCACCATTATCAATACCTCATATATATTTGCAATATTCAGATTGCTTGATCATATTCTTGCTCGTTCTTCGATTGCTTGCAGGAATAGACCTTCGTGGTCAGGCTGACCGTGCTTCCGGCATCGTCAGTAACCTCAGGAGATTGGTTTAGCGATTGCTAAGGCGCAACGTCGTGCACGTTTGTAGTCGAATCGTCAAAGTCGTCTCCACCAAATCGATAGTTATCATCTCATCGAAAGATCGGGACACCCCCGCCTCTATCAAGTGGTATCAGTTTTCAGGTTGCTCGGTGAGAATTTCCAGTTTTCCTATATTAGATTTATTTTCTTACCCATTGTCCAAGAAAAAGCCACACAAAAAAAAGTTAGATCTGTTCATCCTTTATCCAAGCCAGTCTGAGCCTTTGCAATTTTCTATTCATTGCTTGCATAGTTGAATTATCGGTTGCATCGTCGTGTCAGTTGCTGGTCTTAGCATCTAGTTCCTTTAGAGTTTCGAGTTCTGTTCACATTAGTCACGCCGCCGCTGCATCATTATCCCTTCCGCTGTCCACCATCCCATCTATTAATTTCCACCACGTGCTACGCACTGTTCATTGTCATAATCATAGTTGAGGTCATTCACATCTTCGCCTGATCCAATCTGCATCTTATCTAGTTTGTCTTGGAAAGAAAAAAAAAGAGAAAAAAGGAAAGAAAAAAAAAGAAAAAGAGAGAGAAGAAAAAGAAAAAAAAAGCGTGAGAAAAAAAAATTGGATCTATCTATAATCAATCTCGTACCTGAATTCGGATTGGAATCTGTTTTGCGCACTGTTCAGTAAAACAGGTGTATCTTCCTCATACGAAGTCCGTTTTGGCTCCGTGAGTACTCAAATTGAAGCTAGCAACGAGCCGCATCTAAATAGTTGCAGAAGCAAGTTCAATATTTGATACCTCAAAATCGGCTTCTAAATAGGTCTTTTTGCCCTCCGAAGTTCGTGAACACAGCTTGTTCCAATATTTCAGGCCAGTTTTAGAATTCTTTGACTCCTCATATCAACTCGGAATTGAGTGATTCTTTTTGCGTTGGAAAGCTTGAGTTAGTAGCATTCTTTGAAAGAATTTATCAGAAAATTGTCTCAAACTTTTCAAGAGGAAAGTTGGAGAGAGAGTTGTTGTATATCCTGCTTGGCAGTTGTTTTTCATCATTATCTTCACTGTCGTTGTGATCTTCACTTATATCTTGCTGTCAAGAGCTACTTAGTATCCTTCATTGATGCTAGTTGTGCTACGCCGTGACCTCATTAGTGTTCTAGGCTCGCGTCTCTAGTCCGGTCTAGCCTAGGACCAGCACAGTACCGTCGTTGAGCGTTTATTCAACATTGCATCTTTGAATTGATTATTGCTAATCTTTTGCTACCATATATAGCCAACCCAGCTCCACATATTTCTACACCGTGTATACGTACGCTCCCCTGGCAATCGCTTTACTCAATATTCGGAGTTACTTGACACCGCTGGTTGCCGATCACCGCCTGCTGCATGGTAAGAACTTGTAAGACATTGATATTTGCTTTACTGTGGGCGTTTTACCACCACATCCTAGTAGTTATAGGAACATTATTTTTGGGTTTTGTTTCTTGTTCTACTAATCATGACAGGATCCAGAGTCAATTCATGGGCTTTGTCGATCGCGGGAGACGTGCCACCACCTTTGCAAATACCACAACCGTCACGAGAGGTGCACAAACATCCAAATGCACATGATCAGGTTAATGTATCTATACCACCATTTAATGGCCGTTTTAAACCTGCTTTATATATTGAATGGGAGTTCGACATAAAAAATATATTTGCTTCCCATAATTTCAATGAACATAAAAAGGTTAAGGTTGCGGTTGGTTCTTTCACTGGTTATGCTTTGGTTTGGTGGAGTGAATATTGTCGGTTACACCCTGATTATATACCTACTACTTGGGATGATTTGAAACTTGCCATGCGACATACTTTCGTCCCTGCTTATTATACTCGTGACATGTTTAAGAAGTTGCAACACTTAAAACAAGGTAGTGAAACTGTAACAAAATATTATGATGATTTACAAACTACCTTGTTGCATTCCTCTTTAGAAGAAAGTGAAGATGATTTTATGGATAGATTTTGGGGAGGATTAAACCGTGATATTCAAGAGATACTAATTCATGAAGAGTGTTATCCTATGGACCATTTGTTTCATCTTGCTTGCAAAGCTGAACAGGAAATAAAACGACGTGTTGGCCACAAGGAGAACAAGCGCACGGTGCACATTCCAAGAGTTGATATGATTGTTCCTTCAACTACTAGGCATACTATGACAACCACATCCGTTGTTGTCAGGACTACATCACCTCCACCATGTGACACATCGCCCCCGAGAGTGGCTACATCATCTGAGTTGATCATAAGAGGTAATGACAAAGGTACTGATCTTCCATCTCTACATGAGAATGATGAATGCCTTGTCAATTTGAATGCACCATCTGATGAGCTACCCACTACTTTGATCACACCACCTATTTTAGAGGACTACGTTGATAATTTGACTTTGCCATGTGATCAAACAACTGAAATACCAACAATTTTGAGTGTACCCATTGAATTAACTATTGATGCAAAAAAACCAATGTTTAATCATTTTGATATGACCTCTAATCTTGGTGATGATTCTGTGTTGAATGACTTATTGCATGTTTGCTTATTTAAGCATGTTGTAGCATGTAAATTTGATGCAAGTACGGTTTATTCACCAATGTTGGGATGGTTTAATGATGAACATTGTCAATCTTTTGAAATGAATAAGAGCTTCACTTATATGTGCAAACTGAGTTGCAATATTTTCATGCCTTCTACTTCTTGTGCTAATTTTTTGCCTTCAGATTTTATGAACTATGCAAGTTACTCATCTATTCAAGTGTCATATATGCAAAAATCAAGGGAAGTAAAAATGGATGACATATACATATACAACATGTACACCTTGTCTCTTTTGTTAGCCACATTTCAGATTAAGCAACGCCGAGGTCGGCTTTATTTTCAAGAAGGGGAGGATGATGAGGACATGACTACCTTGGATATGATCAAAAATATTGCATATATGCATATTTGTCAGGTGATTTCTAGTGGAAACTATTCAATAATCTATTTATGTTATCCAGAACAAAAATACTTCACACACTTTTGTGTTTTGTCTAATTGCAGGTGTATGGGACATTTGTACAATCCACATATGAAGATAAGGAAGAAAGAGATGTTTATTTGCTGTCCAAAAAGTTCTCTCACGTCACTTTTGGCCCAAGAGAAGATAGAGTCCAAGTCTCTCACGTTCTGGATTCAGATTCGGACTGCACAGACACACCTGACTCAAAACGCACACAAGTTTTTCATACGGACTCCGAATTGGGTGATTCTTTTTTTGTTGGAAACTAGATCTCGTGCACTTTCCAACCCAATTGGAATCACCTTCAAATTCGTCCGGAGCGTTGAGTTGTGGACGAAACAATCTGATGCTGCAGCAGAATCCTAGTCAAACTACAAGTCTAAAGGTGTTACATCACCTCCACTTGGGCCCATTGGCCTTGTACGACCTAGATTTAGTTTTAGGCTGCCTTGGGACGTCCTCCCACCTCCTTGGCCGCCACCCCTTGCTCCTATATAAGTAGATCCATCTAGTAGCTTTTCCTTGGGATTTGTTTAGTTAAAAGTTAGCCATTGCAACTTCGTGTACTTCGTTTGTGTCCAACAACCAGACCAAGACCGCTTACACATCCCCACCATTATCAATACCTCATATATATTTCCAATATTCAGATTGCTTGATCATATTCTTGCTCGTTCTTCGATTGCTTGCAGGAATAGACCTTCGTGGTCAGGCTGACCGTGCTTCCGGCATCGTCAGTAACCTCAGGAGATTGGTTTAGCGATTGCTAAGGCGCAACGTCGTGCACGTTTGTAGTCGGATCGTCAAAGTCGTCTCCACCAAATCGATAGTTATCATCTCATCGAAAGATCGGGACACCCCCGCCTCTATCAGCCGGCTATGCCCTGGCCAGTCCTGTGTAGTTTAATTAGCATGCGTGTGTGTTAGGTTAGTAGTGGCCCAGTGTTTAGATTAATCTAACTACTACTTAGTCAAATGTGCAATTGACATGTGCCCCCCACTACTAAATTAACTAGATAAATAAATCGATTAAAAGAGTAGTCCATGACACGCGGGCCTCTTTGGCCATGTTGACTAGTAAATGTTGACGGAGTCAACCGCTGACCGCGCACTATTGACTTCGACCCTGGCCCCACATGTCATTGACTACGGCTGGCTATCTCTGCGTATTAAAAATAATTGCACTATTTAAATTTCGATTTAATATATTCCAGAAAATGTAGAAAATATTTTAAAACTTTGAAAAATCATAGTAAATAATCCGTAACTCGGATGAAAATGTTTTGTACAGGAAAGTTGCTCAGAACGACGAGTCAAATCCGAATACGCGGTCCGTTCATCTGTCACATGCCCCTCGCATGCTGAACATGGAACCGCCCCCTCTCTTTTCATCTGTCCGGAAAATGCTAGACGTCGGAAAAACCCCTCCGGATGTTTTCCCTCTCCATCTGCAACGTCTAGCATTGCGTTAGTGCACACCTGGCACATCTTATTGCCATGTTATGCTTTGTGATGCTATGTTTGCTTTATATTTACTGTTTCTTCCCACTCTTCTCTCCGGTAGACCCCGAGACCGATGCTACCCCCGTGATTGACTACGTCGACGATGACCCCTCCTTGCCAAAGCAACCAGGCAAGCCCCCCTTTGATCATCCTGATATCGCCCATTCCATTCTCTCATGCTTGCATTAGATTTTGCTATTGTTATTGTTTGCTCCTATTCTGATGCATAGCCTGCTTTTGTAGCCTGCTTATTGTTACCTTACCGCTTATCCTAAACTTCTTAGTATAGGTTGGTTAGTGATCCATCAGTGACCCCCACCTTGTCCTTGTTGCCACTACTTCATCATCGAAGACCCGATCAACGGGATCGAAGACCAGGCCCCGGCACTGCACATCACTTTCCCCTTAGTTGCTCGACACTGCTGAGTTACTATCGACTGCCGAGGGTGATACCTCTACAGCACTTCTGATGTTAACCCTGTAGTGTAGCTATTCGGTCGTGGTCATTGAGGGAGTCCTGGATTAGGGGGTATCCGGATAGCCGTACTATATACATCGTCCGGACTATTGAAGCGTGAAGATACAAGACTCAAGACTCTGTCCCGTGTTTGGATGGGACTCTCCTTTGCGTGGAAGGCAAGCTTGGCGATCCGGATATTGTATTTCCTTCCTTGTAAACGACTCCGTGTAAACCCTAGCCCTCTCCGGTGTTTATATAAACCGGAGAGGTTGGTCCTTAGAAGGCCGATCACAATTACTATCATAATCATCATAGGCTAGCTTCTAGGGTTTAGCCTCTACGATCTCGTGGTAGTTCTACTGTTGTACTACTCATATCATCAATATTAATCAAGCAGGAAGTAGGGTTTTACCTCCATCGAGAGGGTCCGAACCTGGGTAAACATTGTGTCCCTTGCTTCCTGTTACCATCAGCCTAAGACGCACAGATCGGGACCCCCTACCCGAGATCCGCCGGTTTTGACACCGACATTGGTGCTTTCATTGAGAGTTCCTCTGTGTCGTCGCTGCAAGGCTCGATGGCTCCTTCAATCATCGTCAACAACATGGTCCAGGGTGAGACTTTTCTCCCCGGACAGATCTTCGTGTTCGGTGGCTTCGCACTGCGGGCCAATTCGCTTGGCCATCTGGAGCAGATCGACAGCTACGCCCCTGGCCACCAGGTCAGGTTCGGAAACCTGAACTACACGGCCGATATCCGCGGAGACTTGATATTCGACGGAGTCGGGCCCGTGCCAGGAACGCCGGACAGTCACGATGAGCACGGCTTAGACCTGCTGTCGGACAATGCTCAGGATATTACCCCTGCAGTAGTCCCGGACCTAAATCCGGAGCAGACTGTGTGGCTCAAGGACGGGTGGATGGACCCTGCCCCGTAGGCCGCACACTCATCGGCGGTAGATCCGAACACAGGCCTCACTTCTAAGGAAGACCGTGACTCCGGACCCCCGGACTCGTATCCGGTTGTAGGTTCCAGTCTGCGCGCTCCTGAGCCCGCCGAGCCTGGTTGAGCTCCGGTAATGGAGATTACCGCTGCGGATATCTTCCAGCACTCGCCCTTTAGCGACATGCTGAATTCATTAAAGTCTCTCTCTTTGTCAGGAGGCTCTTGGCCGAACTATGTCCGGCTCGAGTGGGAAGCAGGCGACGAAGGAATTCGTTGCCCACCCACCACCCACTTCATTGCCACGGTCGATGATCTAACCGACGTGCTTGACTTCGACTTCGAAGGCATCGACGGTATGGACGACAATGCAGGAGAAGATTCAGAATCTCTGGGGCGCTGGACTACTACCTCGTCACACGATATATACATGGTGGACATGCCCAAGGAGGACGACGCCGACAATCCGGAAGATAAACCCCCCGGGCAAAAGCCAAAACGACGGCGCAGACGCCGCTCAAAGTCCATCAACGGTCAAAATAGCGACAAGAGCGCCAAAAAGATCGACACCCCAGTCAACTCCGAAGGCAACAATGACCATACGGACCCAGCGATGGAGCAAGACAAGCCAGGTCATGCCGAACATAGTTCGGAGCAGACGCCCGATCAAAATGATCCCGAGGGATGAGTTCATCAAACCGACCCAACACAAGAACACAGTCCGGACAACGATGCATTCATCATCCCGGACAAACGCGGAATGAGATAACCTCCACAGAAAGCTTATGGCCACCGCAAGAAGTCTAAAGAAGCAGAAGCAATGGCTAAAGGCCGCACAGGAAACGCTCAATCTCAGATGGAATAAAGTGCTAGACACTGAAGAAAGATACGACGACGATCACCATACAAAGAGCTATCCAAAATGTAAGCTCCTGCTAGAATTCGACGACGAGGCCGTTCCACCAAAGAATAACACGACCAGGAGGCCAGACGTATCGCTTCATAACCGCAATAGAGCGGCTACCGAAGCCGCGCACGATTTGCGTGAGCACCTAGATAAGAAAGCCGGCGCAGCCAGGTCCATTTATGGATCTAAAGGACACACCCCGGCGCGGGACTACGGCCACCAAAACGATTATACCAATCGAATACCAGTTCGGAATAAACACCAGACACAACAACAGCCGACGGCATGCCACAACATGTCCAGATACAGAGGGGCTGCTCACCGCCTGTGCTTCACCCAAGAAGTACTGGACCATGAATTTCCACAGGGTTTTAAACCTGTGAATATAGAGGCATACGACGGAACGACAGACCCAGGGGTCTAGATCGAAGATTTTATCCTGCATATACACATGGCTCGTGGGGATGACCTCCACGCCATCAAATACCTTCCCCTCAAACTGAAGGGACCAGCTCGACACTGGTTGAAAAGCCTCCCCGAAAATTCAATTGGGAGTTGGGAGGAACTTGAGGACGCTTTCAGGGCCAATTTTCAAGGGACTTATGTCCGACCTCCAGAAGCGGACGATTTAAGTCACATAATCCAACAGCCCAAAGAGTCCGCCCGCAAGCTTTGGAACAAATTCCTCACTAAGAAGAATCAAATTGTCGATTGTCTTGATGCCAAAGCCTTAGCGGCATTCAAACACAGTATATGCGACGAGTGGCTCGCTAGACACCTCGGCCAAGAAAAGCCAAGGACAATGACAGCCTTAACAAGCCTTATGACCCGCTTTTGCGCGGGTGAAGATAGCTGGCTAGCCCGTAAAAGCACCAGCGATCCCAGCACATCCGAAATAAGGGATGGCAACGGGAAGCCACGGCGTAATAAAAACAAATGCCAAAACAAGGAAGAGAGCCCGGACAACACAATGGTAAATGCCGGATTCAGAGGCTCTCAACCCAATCAGCAAAAGAAGCCACTTAAAGGCAGTAAAGAGGGACCGTCTGGTTTTAACAGAGTCCTGGACAGACTGTGCCAAATTCGGCACCCCCAACAAACCTGCGAACCACACGCACAAAGAGTGCTGGGTCTTCAAGTAGGCCGGCAAATTAAATGCCGAACACAAGGGAAGGGAAACACCAAGTGAAGACGAGGATGAACCTCGTCAGCCGAACACTGGGGGACAGAAAAAATTCCCACCAGAGGTTAAAACAGTAAACATGATCCATGCGACTCACACATCCACGAGAAGGCACGAACGCGCGCTCAAAGACGCGTACGCTATAGAGCCCATCATACCCTCACCTAACTACTGGATGGCTTGTCCAATCACCTTCGATCACACGGACCGCTTGACTAGTATTCGGCGCAGAGGATCAGAGGCCTTGGTGCTTGACCCAATAATCGATGGATACCATCTCACCCACGTCCTTATGGACGGCGGCAGTAGTATCAATTTAATATACCAGGACACTGTCCGCAGAATGGGGATAGACCCATCCATAATCAGCCAAAGCAACACCACCTTTGAAGGGGTGATACCAGGCATTGAAGCCTACGGCAGGGGCTCCGTCGTGCTAGAGGTAACATTCGGCTCCCCAGGCAACTCCAGAAGCGAAGAACTACTCTTCACCATCGCACCCTTCCAAAGCATCTATCACGCATTGCTTGGAAGAGCGGCCTTCCTCCGCTTCAACGCAATACCGCACTATGCCTACCTTACACTCAAGATGCCCGGTCCACATGGCATCATCACCGTTAACGGAAACACAGAGCGCTCTTCACGAGCAGAGGAACATGCGACGGCCCCAGCAGCCGGACTATAAGCGGCCTCCAATATCAGAAATTATGACTGGTCATTAAGACCACAGACACGATTAGACGAGTCCGGCAGCCCGGACAAAACTTAACCAGGGAACCGTAAATATAATCCCATAGAGGACACCAGGGGCTATTTAATATAGCCCCACACTTGGCTCAACCTTATTGGCAGACCAACGTCTTATACTTTTACTATCCATCACACACTGTGACGCCCCCGATTCAATCGTACACTAATCATGCACGCAAACGTGTACGATCAAGATCAGGGACTTACGGGAAGATATCACAACACAACTCTAAAACATAAATAAGTCATACAAGCATCGTAATACAAGCCAGGGGCCTCGAGGCCTCGAATACAAGTGCTCGATCATAGACGAGTCAGCGGAAGCAATAATATCTGAGTACAGACATAAGTTAAACAAGTTTGCCTTAAGAAGGCTAGCACAAACTGGGATACAGATCAAAGAGGCGCAGGCCTCCTGCCTGGGATCCTCCTAACTACTCTTGGTCGTCGCCAGCGGCCTGCACGTAGTAGTAGGCACCTCCAGTGTAGTAAGAGTCGTCGACGGTGGCGTCTGGCTCCTGGGCTCCAAAGTCTGGTTGCGACATCTAGGAGGAAGAGGAAAACGGGGGGAAAGAGGGAGCAAAGCAACCGTGAGTACTCATCCAAAGTACTCGCAAGCAAGGAGCTACACTACATATGCATGGGTATATGTGTAAGGAGGCCATATCAGTGGACTGAACTGCTGAATGCCAGAATAAGAGGGGGATAGCTAATCCTGTCGAAGACTACGCTTCTGGCAGCCTCCGTCTTGCAGCATGTAGAAGAGAGTAGATTGAAGTCCTCCAAGTAGCATCGCATAGCATAATCCTACCCGGCGATCCTCTCCTCGTCGCCCTGTTAGAGAGCGATCACCGGGTTGTATCTGGCACTTGGAAGGGTGTGTTTTATTAAGTATCCGGTTCTAGTTGTCATAAGGTCAAGGTACAACTCCAAGTCGTCCTGTTACCGAAGATCACGGCTATTCGAATAGATTAACTTCCCTGCAGGGGTGCACCACATTTCCCAACACGCTCGATCCCATTTGGCCGGACACACTTTCCTGGGTCATGCCCGGCCTCGGAAAATCAACACGTCGCAGCCCCACCTAGGCACAACAGAGAGGTCAGCACGCCTGTCTAAACCTAAGCGCACAGGGGTCTGGGCCCATCGCCCTTAGCACACCTGCACGTTGCGAACGCGGCCGGAAGCAGAACTAGCCCCCTTAATACAAGAGCAGGCTTACGTTCCAATCCAGCGTGCACCGCTCAGTAGCTGACGCCACGAAGGCTTCGGCTGATACCACGACGTCGAGTGCCCATAACTGTTCCCGCGTAGTTGGTTAGTGCGTATAGGCCAGTAGCCAGACTCAAATCAAATACCAAGATCTCGTTAAGCGTGTTATTATGAAGCAACCGCGAACGCCGACCAGGGCCAGGCCCACCTGTCTCCTAGGTGGTCTCAACCTGCCCTGTCGCTCCGCCACAAAGTAACAGTCGGGGGCCGTCGGGAACCCAGGCCCACCTCTACCGGGATGGAGCCACCTGTCGTTCCAGCCCCCACATCGGAATCACTTGCGGGTACTCAACGAGCTGACCCGACTTTAGTCACCATCTGTATAATATGTATGCATGTATAGTATATACCCGTGATCACCTCCCAAGTAATCACGGCCCAATAGTATAGCAAGGCAGACTGACAAGAATGTAGGGCCAATGATGATAAACTAGCATCCTATACTAAGCATTTAGGATTGCGGGTAGGGTATCAATGACTGTAGCAACAATGACAGGCTATGCAACAGAATAGGAGTAACCGAACAATAACATGCTACACTACTCTAATGCAAGCAGTATAGAGAAGAATAGGCGATATCTGGTGATCAAGGGGGGGCTTGCCTGGTTGCTCTTGCAAGAGGGAGGGCTCGTCAACTCCGTAGTCGAACTGGGCAGCAGCAGCGTCGGTCTCGTAGTGTACCAGGGAGAAGAGGGGGGAAGAAACAGTAAATACCATGCAAACATAAGCATGACGATGCATGACATGACAAAGAGCGGGGTTAGGTGTGCCCTAATGCGGTAGTAGGTGATACCGGCGAAAGGGGGAAACATCCGGGAAAGTATCCCCGTGTTTCGCATTTTCAGACAGGTGAACCTGAGGGGGAAAGTCGCGTGTTTGCTATGCTAGGAAGGTCTGGTGGACGAACGGGCTGCGAATCTGGATTCGTCTCTTCGTTCTGAGCAACTTTCATGTACAAAGTTTTTCCATCCGAGCTATAGTTTATTTTATATTATTTTATAAATATCTAATCATTTTTAAATTATTATTATTAATTTAATTCGAAAATGGCATTACTGCATCAGCATAACGTCAGCATGACGTCATCAGTCAACAGAGGTGTTGACTGGGTCAAGCTGACGTGTGGGGTTCGTATGTCATTAACTGTTCAGGCTAATCAAGGTTTTAATTAAGTTAACTAGTGATTAGGTTAATCTAATCAGAATTAATTAAGTTAATTAATCATTTACTTAATTAATTAATTAACATTTTAATTATTATTTATTTTATCTATTTATTTTTAATTCTTTTTTTAATAAAAATGTTCTGGGGCTGGGCCCCGTTTGTCATAGGCCCTAGGGACCTTAGCGGGCGTCGGCGTTAGCGGGTTCGGGCGCAACGGGTGCCCAGCACCCGTTCGTTCAGGCGCACGCCCGGGGGTGGGTGGAGCCGGCAGGGCACCGGAGTAGGGGAGGCCGGTGGCCACGGCGCTGGCCAGGCGGCCGGGGCGGCGAGGAAGCGGCACAGGCAGGGGAGCGGCAAGGCGAGGCGCACGACGCGGGACGTGCGGCCAGCAGCGGGGGAAGGCCCGGCAGATCCAGCGATGGACGACGTTGAGGCGGGGTGCAAGGGCGCTTCGGCCAGGGGAACGCGATGCGTGCGGCCACCCACAAGCAGGCGCAGCAGAGGGCGGTCCAGGGACCTGTGTGCGCGGATGGGGGCGCGGTGAGCGCGCATCGGGCGCGGCCAGAGATGGCGCGGGCGCGCACGAGAGTGGGGACCAGGGTGCACGGTGTTGAGGACAGCCGGGGAAGCCGACACAGGGAGAGGAGGGAAAAGCGGCGGCTCATGGTGGGGCGTAGGGTCCAAGGCAGCGGGCTCGATGAAGGTTGATGCGGCGGGGTCCAGTGACGATGGAGAGGATGACGATCCGGCTAGGTGGAACTCCGGGCTACTCGGTCCTCGTGCCGCAACGGTGGTCGAAGACAGGGCGAGGCCGTGGCTTCAGGCGGGGAGGTGTGGTCAAGGCGGGGTGTCAGTGGACGACGAAGGCCATCGGGGTCGACGGGATCGATCCCAATCCAGATCGGATCGGGAGGGGGGTAGCAACCTGGGGGTGGAGTGGGGCGAGTGGGGTAGGTTAGGGTTTCGGTGGGTGAGGAGATAAGGAGGAGTGGGGGGTGGCCGGCTGGGCCGGGTGTGTGGCCAGCTGGGTCGCTGCCCAGTTGGGCTGGCGAGCTGGGCCACAGATGGCCCAGTAGGGGGGTTCCTTTTTTTGTAATTGTTTGTTTTCTGTTTTTATTCCTTTTCTTTTATTTATTTTCTTTTGCTATTTTAATTCAACTTAGGGCATTTAAATATTTTATAAATTTGTGTTTTCTTCACTATAATTACCTTTGTAATATTCGGCACAAACCGAATATTTTTGTTTCGATGTTTGAAAATTGTTGATGTTTGACAATATTTAAATTTTGAATTTGAAAAGTTTCAAACCGATGCGAGATTAAACAGTGACGGAGGTGACGTGGCATATTTAGCAGAGGTTTACTCTAGCATAATTATCCGGGCGTCACAATTCTCCTCCACTACAAGAAATCTCGTCCCGAGATTTAAGCGGTGGAGTAAGGGGGGAAAGTGCTGGTAGCGAAAACCTAACCAGTCTCCTCACTCTTGGCTGTCCTTTCGAAGAGGTTGATCCCTTTCATTGATGTCTTCATTTCTCTGCTTCAAATCACCATGATGAAGTTGCCGTCCTTTCTTCGGGGAACTCCATCATACTTACGAATAGGTAAGGGGCTTCCCTACAATGCTAGGATGTTATAAGGGAGAATCATTTGGGGGTATCCCAAGAATGAACATATGAGTATCTCTCGAGTTGAACAAATGAAACACATCGAGAGAAAAGTAAGACGGTGCAATAAGAAGTTTCAAGCGGATAGACAAACGTCGTTGCCTAAAACAGAGTGTGAAAGGGGTTCTAAGCAACGGGAATAAGTATTGTGTCTGATACCAGAATTGATGATCTCATTGGAAGGTGGATCATGAATTACATACGAGACTACGCGCGGGGAATAACTTTGGGAATAGGGGGTGTACAGGAGAGTCAGGTTTCGATCCTGTGGATCTGTGGGTTATGGGGCCCACCATGTGGGTTAAAAGTAGGAAGGGCGGAGACGTCTTGTGTGATCATGTAAGCAAGGCATGTCAGAGGATAGCCTGCCATTTATGTCGGCAACAACATCGGTACCAAGGGCGAGGGACGAAGAGAACCATTTTCCTGCTCGTTGAACGAGGCGGACCATTAGGCAAAGTTCTCGTTTATCGGTGGCTACCGGAATATCATCAACAATAGTAACAGGGCCTCGTCGACAGAATTGTACATCGAGGTGTTTACATATGCAGGAGAATATTATTGCTGAGATCATATAGATCACAAGAACCAACCAATGGAATGGAAAATATGGTTATCAGATTAAACAGAACAATGGGAAGGAAAATGTGTTTAAACACATAGTTCAGGGGAATATCCTTCCCAAGGACAAGCAAAGCAAGATATCCATGATAGGATTAAAAGTAGAAAACACTTTAGGTAAGGGGAGAGAAATTTCATGACATTACCCATACAACGGTGTTTGGATAATTGAGCAAGAAACATTTAGAATTGTGCTTCAAATGTTCTTATTGAAAATCAGAGTACCACAGACATGCTTCGAGATGGCATTGTGATAGAGGCAAAGGTGTCCCGTCTTTCGATGAGATGATGGATATCGCTTTGGTGGAAGTCGACTTTGACGATCTGACTACGAACGTGCGAGGACGTCGCGCCTTAGCAATCGCTAAACCAACTCCGAGAGGTTATTGACCACGCCGGAGCACGATCAACCTGACCACGAGGGTCTGTTTCCTGCGAGCAAACGAAGAACAAGCAAGAAACTAAGATTGCAATCTGGATATTGCGAATATAAGATGAAAGCTTTATTGATCAAGGTGGGGTTCTGTGACGCCTTTGTCTGGTCGTTGAACACAAACGAAGTACGCGAAGTTGCAGCTATGGCGAACTTTTAATCTAAACAAAACCCAAAGTCTAAACGATGCCCTAAGGGCTGTATATATGGAGGAAGAGGGGGGAATTTCGTGGCCCTTGGTGGAGGGGTCCGAAATCAACCCTATCTCTTGTTTCCCCACACATACGGACTCTAAAAATAGCCTATACTTATGTATTTCGAAATTACATGGGCCTGGCCCAATAATAAGGTGATGCAGCACCTAAAATAGCCCTGGGACGAAATTTATGAAGTGGCATCTTGTATATTTCGTCCAAGGCTTCATGCACCCATTATGGTGGCTTCAAAGTCCTGAAATCATCACTTGTAACTCCGTTCTTGTTCCCCTTGCGCATGCCATCATCTCCATGCTTGTTCTTGCTCCAATGTTCATCCTTCTCCAAGCTAGGCCCTTCATTTCTAAGCAAAACAAATGTATCCAATTTAGGCAGCATCATATTCTCATGAACATTAGAATCATTACCAAGAAACGAAAGTACCTGGTAATTTAGTTGGCGTGCACGAGCTCTAGTAATTGGTCCAGTATGTATAGCAGCAGGGGCTGTGGGTGTAACAATTGTATTGATGCGGAGGTGTCCCGTCTTTCGATGAGATGATGGATATCGCTTTGGTGGAAGTCGACTTTGACGATCCGACTACGAACGTGCGAGGACGTCGCGCCTTAGCAATCGCTAAACCAACTCCGAGAGGTTATTGACCACGCCGGAGCACGATCAACCTGACCACGAGGGTCTGTTTCCTGCGAGCAAACGAAGAACAAGCAAGAAACTAAGATTGCAATCTGGATATTGCGAATATAAGATGAAAGCTTTATTGATCAAGGTGGGGTTCTGTGACGCCTTTGTCTGGTCGTTGAACACAAACGAAGTACGCGAAGTTGCAGCAATGGCGAACTTTTAATCTAAACAAAACCCAAAGTCTAAACGATGCCCTAAGGGCTGTATATATGGAGGAAGAGGGGGGAATTTCGTGGCCCTTGGTGGAGGGGTCCGAAATCAACCCTATCTCTTGTTTCCCCACACATACGGACTCTAAAAATAGCCTATACTTATGTATTTCGAAATTACATGGGCCTGGCCCAATAATAAGGTGACGCAGCACCTAAAATAGCCTCGGGACGAAATTTATGAAGTGGCATCTTGTATATTTCGTCCATGGCTTCATGCACCCATTATGGTGGCTTCAAAGTCCTGAAATCATCACTTGTAACTCCGTTCTTGTTCCCCTTGCGCATGGCATCATCTCCATGCTTGTTCTTGCTCCAATGTTCATCCTTCTCCAAGCTAGGCCCTTCATTTGTAAGCAAAACAAATGTATCCAATTTAGGCAGCATCATATTCTCATGAACATTAGAATCATTACCAAGAAATGAAAGTACCTGATAATTTAATTGGCGTGCGCGAGCTCTAGTAATTGGTCCCGTATTGTAGCAGTAGGGGCTGTGGGTGTAACAATGGTATTGATGTCCTCATCATCCTCCCCTTCTTGAAATAAAGTCGTCCTCGACGGAAACTCATCTTCCTCACCCAAATAAGGCTTCAAATCTGCAATGTTAAAAGTGGGACTAACCCCAAAATTTGCAGGCAGCTCAAGTTTATATGCATTATCATTTATTTTCTCTAACACCTTAAAGGGACCATCAGCACATGGCATTAGCTTTGATTTGCGCAAATCAGGAAATCTATCCTTACGCAAATGTAACCAAACAAGATCTCCAGGTGCAAACACAACATGTTTTCTACCCTTATCTCCAGCAAGTTTATATTTAGCATTCATACGCTCAATGTTTTCCTTAGTTAACTCATGCATTTTTAAAATCAATTCAGCACGTTGTTTAGCATCAAAATTAACCTTCTCCGAAGATGGAAGAGGCAACAAATCAATAGGTGCACGAGGTAGGAAACCATACACAACTTCAAAAGGGCACATTTTAGTAGTAGAATGCAATGAACGATTGTAAGCAAATTCAATATGAGGCAAGCATTCCTCCCACATTTTCTTATTATTCTTCAAAACAGCCCTAAGCATAGTAGACAACGTTCTATTGACTACTTCAGTTTGTCCATCAGTTTGGGGGTGACAAGTAGTACTAAAAAGCAGTTTAGTCCCCAACTTAGCCCATAAACATCTCCAAAAGTGGCTAAGAAATTTAGTATCACGATCTGAAACAATAGTATTTGGCACACCATGCGAGCGAATAATTTCACGAAAGAACAAATCAGCAACATTAACAGCATCATCGCTTTTATGACATGGTATAAAGTGTGCCATTTTCGAGAATCTATCCACGACAACAAATATGCTATCCCTCCCCTTCTTTGTTCGAGGTAAACCTAAAACAAAGTCCATAGATATATCCTCCCAAGGAACACTAGGTACAGGCAAAGGCATATATAAACCATGAGGATTGAGTCGTGACTTAGCTTTTTGACATGTAGTGCATCGAGCAATAAAACGCTCAACATCACGTCTCATCTTTTACCAAAAGAAATGTGTACCAAGTAAGTCCTCCGTCTTCTTCACGCCAAAGTGTCCCATTAATCCTCCTCCATGCGCCTCCTGCAACAACAAAAGACGAACGGAGCTAGCTGGAATGCATAGCTTGTTAGCACGAAACACAAATCCATCGTTAACGACGAACTTGTTCCACATTCTTCCGTCTTTACAATTCTGCATTACATCTTTAAAATCAGCATCATGCACATATTGATCTTTGATGGTCTCCAAACCAAATATTTTGAAGTCAAGTTGTGAAAGCATAGTATAGCGGCGAGACAATGCATCAGCAATAACATTTTCTTTTCCCTTCTTGTGTTTAATGACATAAGGAAAAGTCTCAATGAATTCAACCCATTTAGCATGTCTACGATTAAGTTTAGCTTGACTTTTAATATGTTTCAAAGATTCATGATCAGAATGTATAACAAATTCTTTGGGCCATAAATAATGTTGCCATGTTTCTAAAGTCCGAACAAGAGCATATAATTCTTTATCATAAGTAGAATAATTCAGACTAGGCCCACTCAATTTTTCAGAAAAGTATGCAACAGGTTTGCCATCTTGTAATAACACACCTCCTAATCCAATTCCACTAGCATCACATTCAAGCTCAAAAGTCTTATTAAAATCAGGAAGTTGGAGTAAAGGAGCATGTGTCAACTTATCTTTCAATACCGTGAAGGCTTCTTCCTGTGCGGTACCCCAAAGAAAAGGCACATCTTTCTTTGTAAGCTCACTGAGAGGTGCAGCAATGGTGCTGAAATCTCTCACAAAACGCCTATAGAATCCAGCGAGGCCAAGAAAACTCCTCACTTGTGTGACCGTTTTGGGTTGCGGCCAACTCTCAATAGCTTCAATCTTGGCTTTATCAACTTCAATTCCCTGTGGAGTAACAACATAGCCAAGAAAAGATACTCGGTCGGTGCAAAAGGTGCACTTCCCAAGGTTACCAAACAAACGTGCATCACGTAGAGCAATAAAAACAGCACGTAAATGTTCCAAATGTTCTTCCAAAGATCTGCTATAAATCAATATGTCATCAAAGTAAACTACCACAAATCGTCCAATGAAAGCACGTAAAACTTCGTTCATTAATCTCATGAAAGTACTAGGTGCATTAGTTAACCCAAAAGGCATGACTAACCACTCATATAATCCAAACATAGTTTTGAATGCTGTTTTCCATTCATCTCCCAATTTCATACGAATTTGATGGTATCCACTACGCAAATCAACTTTGGAGAATATTGTAGAGCCACTCAATTCATCAAGCATATCATCTAGCCTAGGAATAGGATGACGATAACGAATAGTAATATTATTAATGCCTCTACAATCAACACACATACGTGATGTACCATCCTTTTTCGGCACTAGAATAATAGGAACAGCACAAGGACTAAGGGATTCGCGTATATAACCTTTGTCGAGAAGCTCTTGTACTTGACGCATAATCTCCTTCGTCTCCTCTGGATTGGTACGGTATGGTGCACGGTTTGGCAGTGAAGCACCGGGAATTAAGTCAATCTGATGCTCAATCCCTCGAATAGGCGGTAATCCCGGTGGCACGTCTTGTGGAAAAACATCAGCGAACTCCTGCAAAATGTTAGTGACAGCAGGAGGCAAAGAGGAAGGCACGTCCCCGAATGAAAATAATGCCTCTTGATAGAGGCAAAGGTGTCCCGTCTTTCGATGAGATGGTGGATTTCGCTTTGGTGGAAGTCGACTTTGACGATCCGACTACGAACGTGCGAGGACGTCGCGCCTTAGCAATCGCTAAACCAACTCCGAGAGGTTATTGACCACGCCGGAGCACGATCAACCTGACCACGAGGGTCTGTTTCCTGCGAGCAAACGAAGAACAAGCAAGAAACTAAGATTGCAATCTGGATATTGCGAATATAAGATGAAAGCTTTATTGATCAAGGTGGGGTTCTGTGACGCCTTTGTCTGGTCGTTGAACACAAACGAAGTACGCGAAGTTGCAGCTATGGCGAACTTTTAATCTAAACAAAACCCAAGGTCTAAACGATGCCCTAAGGGCTGTATATATGGAGGAAGAGGGGGTGGATTTCGTGGCCCATGGTGGAGGGGTCCGAAATCAACCCTATCTCTTGTTTCCCCACACATACGGACTCTAAAAATAGACTATACATTTGTATTTCGAAATTACATGGGCCTGGCCCAATAATAAGGTGACGCAGCACCTAAAATAGCCTCGGGACGAAATTTATGAAGTGGCATCTTGTATATTTCGTCCAAGGCTTCATGCACACATTATGGTGGCTTCAAAGTCCTGAAATCATCACTTGTAACTCCGTTCTTGTTCCCCTTGCGCATGCCATCATCTCCATGCTTGTTCTTGCTCCAATGTTCATCCTTCTCCAAGCTAGGCCCTTCATTTGTAAGCAAAACAAATGTATCCAATTTAGGCAGCATCATATTCTCATGAACATTAGAATCATTACCAAGAAACGAAAGTACCTGGTAATTTAGTTGGCGTGCACGAGCTCTAGTAATTGGTCCAGTATGTATAGCAGCAGGGGCTGTGGGTGTAACAATTGTATTGATGTCCTCATCATCCTCCCCTTCTTGAAATGAAGTCGTCCTCGACGGAAGTTCATCTTCCTCACCCAAATAAGGCTTCAAATCTGCAATGTTAAAAGTGGGACTAACCCCAAAATCTGCAGACAGCTCAAGTTTATATGCATTATCATTTATTTTCTCTAACACCTTAAAGGGACCATCAGCACGTGGCATTAACTTTGATTTGCGCAAATCAGGAAATCTATCCTTACGCAAATGTAACCAAACAAGACCTCCAGGTGCAAACACAACATGTTTTCTACCCTTATCTCTAGCAAGTTTATATTTAGCATTCATGCGCTCAATGTTTTCCTTAGTTAACTCTTGCATTTTTAAAATAAATTCAGCACGTTGTTTAGCATCAAAATTAACCTTCTCCAAAGATGGAAGAGCCAACAAATCAATAGGTGCACGAGGTAGGAAACCATACACAACTTCAAAAGGGCACATCTTAGTAGTAGAATGCAATGAACGATTATAAGCAAATTCAATATGAGGCAAGCATTCCTCCCACATTTTCTTATTATTCTTCAAAACAGCCCTAAGCATAGTAGACAATATTCTATTGACTACTTCAGTTTGTCCATCAGTTTGGGGGTGACAAGTAGTACTAAAAAGCAGTTTAGTCCCCAACTTAGCCCATAAACATCTCCAAAAGTGGCTAAGAAATTTAGTATAACGATCTGAAACAATAGTATTTGGCACACCATGCAAGCGAATAATTTCACGAAAGAACAAATCAGCAACACTAACAGCATCATCGCTTTTATGACATGGTATAAAGTGTGCCATTTTCGAGAATCTATCCACGACAACAAATATGCTATCCCTCCCCTTCTTTGTTCGAGGTAAACCTAAAATAAAGTCCATAGATATATCCTCCCAAGGAACACTAGGTACAGGCAAAGGCATATATAAACCATGAGGATTGAGTCGTGACTTAGCTTTTTGACATGTAGTGCAGCGAGCAATAAAACGCTCAACATCCCGTCTCATCTTTGGCCAAAAGAAATGTGTAGCAAGTACGTCCTCCGTCTTCTTTACGCCAAAGTGTCCCATTAATCCTCCTCCATGCGCCTCCTGCAACAACAAAAGACGAACGGAGCTAGCTGGAATGCATAGCTTGTTAGCACGAAACACAAATCCATCGTTAACGACGAACTTGTTCCACATTCTTCCTTCTTTACAATTCTGCATTACATCTTTAAAATCAGCATCATGCACATATTGATCTTTGATGGTCTCCAAACCAAATATTTTGAAGTCAAGTTGTGAAAGCATAGTATAGCGGCGAGACAATGCATCAGCAATAACATTTTCTTTTCCCTTCTTGTGTTTAATGACATAAGGAAAAGTCTCAATGAATTCAACCCATTTAGCATGTCTACGATTCAGTTTAGCTTGACTTTTAATATGTTTCAAAGATTCATGATCAGAATGTATAACAAATTCTTTGGGCCATAAATAATGTTGCCATGTTTGTAAAGTCCGAACAAGAGCATATAATTCTTTATCATAAGTAGAATAATTCAGACTAGGCCCACTCAATTTTTCAGAAAAGTATGCAACAGGTTTGCCATCTTGTAATAACACACCGCCTAATCCAATTCCACTAGCATCACATTCAAGCTCAAAAGTCTTATTAAAATCAGGAAATTGGAGTAAAGGAGCATGTGTCAACTTATCTTTCAATACCGAGAAGGCTTCTTCCTGTGCGGTACCCCAAAGAAAAGGCACATCTTTCTTTGTAAGCTCATTGAGAGGTGCAGCAATGGTGCTGAAATCTCTCACAAAACGCCTATAGAATCCAGCGAGGCCAAGAAAACTCCTCACTTGTGTGACCGTTTTGGGCTGCGGCCAACTCTCAATAGCTTCAATCTTGGCTTTATCAACTTCAATTCCCTGTGGAGTAACAACATAGCCAAGAAAAGATACTCGGTCGGTGCAAAAGGTGCACTTCCCAAGGTTACCAAACAAACGTGCATCACGTAGAGCAATAAAAACAGCACGTAAATGTTCCAAATGTTCCTCCAAAGAACTGCTATAAATCAATATGTCATCAAAGTAAACTACCACAAATCGTCCAATGAAAGCACGTAAAACTTCGTTCATTAATCTCATGAAAGAACTAGGTGCATTAGTTAACCCAAAAGGCATGACTAACCACTCATATAATCCAAACTTAGTTTTAAATGCTGTTTTCCATTCATCTCCCAATTTCATACGAATTTGATGGTAGCCACTACGCAAATCAACTTTGGAGAATATTGTAGAGCCACTCAATTCATCAAGCATATCATCTAGCCTAGGAATAGGATGACGATAACGAATAGTAATATTATTAATGCCTCTACAATCAACACACATACGTGATGTACCATCCTTTTTCGGCACTAGAATAATAGGAACAGCACAAGGACTAAGGGATTCGCGTATATAACCTTTGTCGAGAAGCTCTTGTACTTGACGCATAATCTCCTTCGTCTCCTCTGGATTGGTACGGTATGGTGCACGGTTTGGCAGTGAAGCACCGGGAATTAAGTCAATGTGATGCTCAATCCCTCGAATAGGCGGTAATCCCGGTGGCACGTCTTGTGGAAAAACGTCAGCGAACTCCTGCAAAATGTTAGTGACAGCAGGAGGCAAAGAGGAAGGCACGTCCTCGAATGAAAATAATGCCTCTTTGCACACAAAAGCATAGCAAACAGATTTGCTGAAATCTAGCTCATCAATATCAGATTTGGTGGCAAATAAACATGCACTTTTCAATTTAATTTCAGAAGCAACACTAGATGGTTTATTATTAGGCTTCATTTGTTGCTCAAATTTGTTTGCCACAATCTGATTTTCACTCTTATTCTTCTCCTGTTGTGCTTTATTAGCTCTATTAATATCATCTTTCAAAATGGAATCAGGAGTCATAGGAAGCAAAGTAATATTTTTATCCTTATGAACAAGAGTATAGTGATTGTTTCTACCATGGTGTACAGAATTTTTATCAAATTGCCATGGTCTACCAAGTAATAAGGAACATGCTTGCATAGGTACCACATCACAATCAACATAATCAGCATATGTAGAGATACTAAAATGCACACGAACAGTACGTGTTACCTTAACCTTGCCGCTGTTGTTGAACCATTGGATGTAGTAAGGATGTGGATGTGGTCTTGTGGTGAGAGAAAGCTTCTCCACCATCTCCATGCTAGCCAAGTTGTTGCAGCTCCCTCCGTCTATTATGACGCGCACAGAACGTTCCTTCACAACTCCCTTGGTATGGAACAAATTGTGCCTCTGATTTTGCTCAGCTTGTGTGACCTGCACACTCAAAACATGTTGAGCAACTAAACATTCATACCTGTCAGCATCTTCAGGAGCCATGTATTGCGTCTCATGATCAGAATCATCTCCACCATGTTCTTCACGTGTAATAAGAGCCAATGTCTCCTCATCATAGTCACTAGCGGACTCATATCCACCATCCGCGGTAGCAATCATCACACGCGGAGATTTGCATTCCCTCGCATAATGACCTCCTCCCTTACAACGACGACAAATAATATCACTTGTGTGCCCTGTTGATGCCATGGAAGAAGAAGAACGTTGTGCAGGCCCCGCAGGTGCGCTCTTGGCAGATAATGGTGGTTGTGCCTGTTTTCTTGTATCACGGCTGGAGGTGGCACCGGATGGAGGTGCTGGTGCAGTTGAAGTAGAAGATGCACGTGGTGTCCATGATGAAGGTCGGCCTGCAGAAAAGTTAGTTCGCCCCAATGCTTGTCGATCCTGCACTTCACGTTCAGCTTTACAAGCAAGATGGAATAAACGAGTGATATTAGTATACTCCTTATAGTCTAGAATGGTCTGAATATCTCTATTTAATCCACCCAGAAAACGTGCAAGCATAGCTTCATTCTCCTCAACAATACCACATCTAATCATGCCAGTTTGTAATTCCTGATAATATTCTTCTACAGAATTTTTCCCTTGTCTTAAACGCTGCAATTTTGAAGCAATTCACGTTGATAATATGGTGGAACCCAACGCGTACGCATAGCAGTTTTCAAAGCAGCCCAAGTAGTTGGAATAGGATATAATCTACAATGTTCAGACCACCATACACATGCAAAACTAGTGAAAGCACAAACAACAGCAGCAACTCGTCTCTCCTCAGGATATTGTAAACATGTAAATCGTTGTTCAGTTTCTAACTCCCAAGTAAGATATATATCAGGAACATATCTACCCTCAAATGGTGGAATATTTAATTTCAGTTTAGGAATATGGACATCATCTCGTACCTGAGGTGGTGGTGCAGGCCTACCATTACGAATATATACCTGAGGTCGACTTGCTGGTGGTGGTGCTGGTGGCTGCTCGTAGATCTGATTTTGATCAACCTCATCCTCATAATCGCCCGCATACTCATCATCCTCCTGGGTACCAGCAGCAGCAGTAGCAGGAGCCAAAGAAGCACCAACAGCAGTAGCAGCGGCACCAGAATTTTGTCCTGGCTCAATAGGAACACGCTGTGCTCGTCCATACTGATTCGGAAGGGGGCGTAGTTGTTGTTGTTGCAGAGGTGCGACAGGTGCAGCCGGTGGTGGAAGACGCGCAAGTAGTTCATTAAATCTGTTATCGAGCTTTGTTTCGAACGTCTTCTCAAGGCCAGTGATCTTCTCCATGGCCTCTTCAAAATTGTTCAGCACATCTTGTACCTGTTCATTCATCATTTGCTGAAACTTATCATGAAGCTCCTTGTTCGATAAGTTCTCCCAGTCAATCTCGTCGGCTTGTGATCCTGGCATGGTTAGCAGCAATAGAAACACACAAGAATATGATCCTACAGACTACTAAGAAGTGGTGGTGGTGTATCACAAATCCGTCAAGCAAATCTCAAATTCTTACCAGTTCTTACCCAGCAGCAGGCGGTGATCGGCAACCGTTGTAGTCAAAAAAACTCTCAAAGCTTGGATAGAGCGATTACCAGGGAGAGTCAAACACACGACGTAGATGTATGTGGAGCTGGGAAGGCTTATAGTATGGTAGCAAAAAGGGTCAGCAATAATCAATTCAGAGATGCAAAGTTGAATAAATGCTCAACGACGGTACTGTGCTGGTCCTAGGCTAGACTGTGCTAGAGACGCGAGCCTAGAACACCAACAAAATCACGACGCGGCACGTAAACAAGGGAAAAGCACACTCTGAAATTTTTTTTTCTCTTTTTTTTTGCGCTGCTTTTTTTTGCGAAAAATCACTATAATGGCGAGAGTCTCAAAACTCTTCCTAGGTCAAACTGACAGGATGGGCACGAAATTTTTTTTTTCGCCCAAATTTTTTTTTTCGACTGCCCGGACCCAAAAACTGGAAACGGGACAAAAAAAACTTCCTATAATGGCACCTGTCTCAAAACACTCAGAAACACCTAAAAATAGGATAGCCAGAAATTTTTTCGAAAAATGCGTTTTCGAAAAATTTTGGGCCTAAACGGAGCGTGGCTAAACGACTCTTTTTTTCCCGAAACCTACTCCGGCAAGGAATCACGAATCGGAAACTAGATGGATCTCGAAAACAAACCTAATAAGCAAAGAACTCGGATTGGTGGTGGATATATGGTGGTGGTATATGGCAGCGGTGGTGGTAGCGGTGGTAGTATATGGATATGGATCGGTGGTGGTATATGGACACGGATTGGTGGTGGTATATGGATACGGATTCGGAGCGGTGGCGGATAAGCGGTGGTGGTAGATGGCAGGGGCCATGATGATGGTGCGGCGGCGGCGTGACAACTTATGACCAGAACTCGAAACTCTAAAAGACTAGACTCTAAGACCAGCAACTAGACCGACGATGCAACCGCAAATTCAACAAAGCAAAACCCTAAAAAGATTATGCAAAGGCTCAGATTGGTTCGGATATGATGAACTAACCCTAATTTTTTTTGTGGCTTTTTCGTGGACTGTAGGTATGAAGAACAGACTCAATCTAAACTACGAAAGACTGTAAAATCTCACCGAGCAACCTGGAAATCTGATACCACTTGATAGAGGCAAAGGTGTCCCGTCTTTCGATGAGATGATGGATATTGCTTTGGTGGAAGTCGACTTTGACGATCCGACTACGAACGTGCGAGGACGTCGCGCCTTAGCAATCGCTAAACCAACTCCGAGAGGTTATTGACCACGCCGGAGCACGATCAACCTGACCACGAGGGTCTGTTTCCTGCGAGCAAACGAAGAACAAGCAAGAAACTAAGATTGCAATCTGGATATTGCGAATATAAGATGAAAGCTTTATTGATCAAGGTGGGGTTCTGTGACGCCTTTGTCTGGTCGTTGAACACAAACGAAGTACGCGAAGTTGCAGCTATGGCGAACTTTTAATCTAAACAAAACCCAAAGTCTAAACGATGCCCTAAGGGCTGTATATATGGAGGAAGAGGGGGGAATTTCGTGGCCCTTGGTGGAGGGGTCCGAAATCAACCCTATCTCTTGTTTCCCCACACATACGGACTCTAAAAATAGCCTATACTTATGTATTTCGAAATTACATGGGCCTGGCCCAATAATAAGGTGATGCAGCACCTAAAATAGCCCTGGGACGAAATTTATGAAGTGGCATCTTGTATATTTCGTCCAAGGCTTCATGCACCCATTATGGTGGCTTCAAAGTCCTGAAATCATCACTTGTAACTCCGTTCTTGTTCCCCTTGCGCATGCCATCATCTCCATGCTTGTTCTTGCTCCAATGTTCATCCTTCTCCAAGCTAGGCCCTTCATTTCTAAGCAAAACAAATGTATCCAATTTAGGCAGCATCATATTCTCATGAACATTAGAATCATTACCAAGAAACGAAAGTACCTGGTAATTTAGTTGGCGTGCACGAGCTCTAGTAATTGGTCCAGTATGTATAGCAGCAGGGGCTGTGGGTGTAACAATTGTATTGATGCGGAGGTGTCCCGTCTTTCGATGAGATGATGGATATCGCTTTGGTGGAAGTCGACTTTGACGATCCGACTACGAACGTGCGAGGACGTCGCGCCTTAGCAATCGCTAAACCAACTCCGAGAGGTTATTGACCACGCCGGAGCACGATCAACCTGACCACGAGGGTCTGTTTCCTGCGAGCAAACGAAGAACAAGCAAGAAACTAAGATTGCAATCTGGATATTGCGAATATAAGATGAAAGCTTTATTGATCAAGGTGGGGTTCTGTGACGCCTTTGTCTGGTCGTTGAACACAAACGAAGTACGCGAAGTTGCAGCAATGGCGAACTTTTAATCTAAACAAAACCCAAAGTCTAAACGATGCCCTAAGGGCTGTATATATGGAGGAAGAGGGGGGAATTTCGTGGCCCTTGGTGGAGGGGTCCGAAATCAACCCTATCTCTTGTTTCCCCACACATACGGACTCTAAAAATAGCCTATACTTATGTATTTCGAAATTACATGGGCCTGGCCCAATAATAAGGTGACGCAGCACCTAAAATAGCCTCGGGACGAAATTTATGAAGTGGCATCTTGTATATTTCGTCCATGGCTTCATGCACCCATTATGGTGGCTTCAAAGTCCTGAAATCATCACTTGTAACTCCGTTCTTGTTCCCCTTGCGCATGGCATCATCTCCATGCTTGTTCTTGCTCCAATGTTCATCCTTCTCCAAGCTAGGCCCTTCATTTGTAAGCAAAACAAATGTATCCAATTTAGGCAGCATCATATTCTCATGAACATTAGAATCATTACCAAGAAACGAAAGTACATGATAATTTAATTGGCGTGCGCGAGCTCTAGTAGTTGGTCCCGTATATGTAGCAGTAGGGGCTGTGGGTGTAACAATGGTATTGATGTCCTCATCATCCTCCCCTTCTTGAAATGAAGTCGTCCTCGACGGAAACTCATCTTCCTCACCCAAATAAGGCTTCAAATCTGCAATGTTAAAAGTGGGACTAACCCCAAAATCTGCAGGCAGCTCAAGTTTATATGCATTATCATTTATTTTCTCTAACACCTTAAAGGGACCATCAGCACGTGGCATTAGCTTTGATTTGCGCAAATCAGGAAATCTATCCTTACGCAAATGTAACCAAACAAGATCTCCAGGTGCAAACACAACATGTTTTCTACCCATATCTCCAGCAAGTTTATATTTAGCATTCATACGCTCAATGTTTTCCTTAGTTAACTCATGCATTTTTAAAATCAATTCAGCACGTTGTTTAGCATCCAAATTAACCTTCTCCGAAGATGGAAGAGGCAACAAATCAATAGGTGCATGAGGTAGGAAACCATACACAACTTCAAAAGGGCACATCTTAGTAGTAGAATGCAATGAACGATTATAAGAAAATTCAATATGAGGCAAGCATTCCTCCCACAGTTTCTTATTATTCTTCAAAACAGACCTAAGCATAGTAGACAACGTTCTATTGACTACTTCAGTTTGTCCATCAGTTTGGGGGTGACAAGTAGTACTAAAAAGCAGTTTAGTCCCCAACTTAGCCCATAAACATCTCCAAAAGTGGCTAAGAAATTTAGTATCACGATCTGAAACAATAGTATTTGGCACACCATGCAAGCGAATAATTTCACGAAAGAACAAATCAGCAACATTAACAGCATCATCGCTTTTATGACATGGTATAAAGTGTGCCATTTTCGAGAATCTATCCACGACAACAAATATGCTATCCCTCCCCTTCTTTGTTCGAGGTAAACCTAAAACAAAGTCCATAGATATATCCTCCCAAGGAACACTAGGTACAGGCAAAGGCATATATAAACCATGAGGATTGAGTCGTGACTTAGCTTTTTGACATGTAGTGCATCGAGCAATAAAACGCTCAACATACCGTCTCATCTTTGGCCAAAAGAAATGTGTAGCAAGTACGTCCTCCGTCTTCTTCACGCCAAAGTGTCCCATTAATCCTCCTCCATGCGCCTCCTGCAACAACAAAAGACGAACGGAGCTAGCTGGAATGCATAGCTTGTTAGCACGAAACACAAATCCATCGTTAACGACGAACTTGTTCCACATTCTTCCTTCTTTACAATTCTGCATTACATCTTTAAAATCAGCATCATGCACATATTGATCTTTGATGGTCTCCAAACCAAATATTTTGAAGTCAAGTTGTGAAAGCATAGTATAGCGACGAGACAATGCATCAGCAATAACATTTTCTTTTCCCTTCTTGTGTTTAATGACATAAGGGAAAGTCTCAATGAATTCAACCCATTTAGCAAGTCTACGATTCAGTTTAGCTTGACTTTTAATATGTTTCAAAGATTCATGATCAGAATGTATAACAAATTCTTTGGGCCATAAATAATGTTGCCATGTTTCTAAAGTCCGAACAAGAGCATATAATTCTTTATCATAAGTAGAATAATTCAGACTAGGCCCACTCAATTTTTCAGAAAAGTATGCAACAGGTTTGCCATCTTGTAATAACACACCTCCTAATCCAATTCCACTAGCATCACATTCAAGCTCAAAAGTCTTATTAAAATCAGGAAGTTGGAGTAAAGGAGCATGTGTCAACTTATCTTTCAATACCGTGAAGGCTTCTTCCTGTGCGGTACCCCAAAGAAAAGGCACATCTTTCTTTGTAAGCTCATTGAGAGGTGCAGCAATGGTGCTGAAATCTCTCACAAAACGCCTGTAGAATCTAGCGAGGCCAAGAAAACTCCTCACTTGTGTGACCGTTTTGGGTTGCGGCCAACTCTCAATAGCTTCAATCTTGGCTTTATCAACTTCAATTCCCTGTGGAGTAATAACATAGCCAAGAAAAGATACTCGGTCGGTGCAAAAGGTGCACTTCCCAAGGTTACCAAACAAACGTGCATCACGTAGAGCAATAAAAACAGCACGTAAATGTTCCAAATGTTCTTCCAAAGATCTGCTATAAATCAATATGTCATCAAAGTAAACTACCACAAATCGTCCAATGAAAGCACGTAAAACTTCGTTCATTAATCTCATGAAAGTACTAGGTGCATTAGTTAACCCAAAAGGCATGACTAACCACTCATATAATCCAAACTTAGTTTTGAATGCTGTTTTCCATTCATCTCCCAATTTCATACGAATTTGATGGTATCCACTACGCAAATCAACTTTGGAGAATATTGTAGAGCCACTCAATTCATCAAGCATATCATCTAGCCTAGGAATAGGATGACGATAACGAATAGTAATATTATTAATGCCTCTACAATCAACACACATACGTGATGTACCATCCTTTTTCGGCACTAGAATAATAGGAACAGCACAAGGACTAAGGGATTCACGTATATAACCTTTGTCGAGAAGCTCTTGTACTTGACGCGTAATCTCCTTCGTCTCCTCTGGATTGGTACGGTATGGTGCACGGTTTGGCAGCGAAGCACCGGGAATTAAGTCAATCTGATGCTCAATCCCTCGAATAGGCGGTAATCCCGGTGGCACGTCTTATGGAAAGACGTCAGCGAACTCCTGCAAAATGTTAGTGACAGCAGGAGGCAAAGAGGAAGGCACGTCCTCGAATGAAAATAATGCCTCTTTGCACACAAAAGCATAGCAAACAGATTTGCTGAAATGTAGCTCATCAATATCAGATTTGGTGGCAAATAAACATGCACTTTTCAATTTAATTTCAGAAGCAACACTAGATGGTTTATTATTAGGCTTCATTTGTTGCTCAAATTCTTTTGCCACAATCTGATTTTCACTCTTATTCGTCTCCTGTTTTGCTTTATTAGCTCTATTAATATCATCTTTCAAAATGGAATCAGGAGTCATAGGAAGCAAAGTAATTTTTTTATCCTTATGAACAAGAGTATAGTGATTGTTTCTACCATGGTGTACAGAATTTTTATCAAATTGCCATGGTCTACCAAGTAATAAGGAACATGCTTGCATAGGTACCACATCACAATCAACATAATCAGCATATGTAGAGATACTAAAATGCACACGAACAGTACGTGTTACCTTAACCTTGCCGCTGTTGTTGAACCATTGGATGTAGTAAGGATGTGGATGTGGTCTTATGGTGAGAGAAAGCTTCTCCACCATCTCCATGCTAGCCAAGTTGTTGCAGCTCCCTCCGTCTATGATGACGCGCACAGAACGTTCCTTCACAACTCCCTTGGTATGGAACAAATTGTGCCTCTGATTTTGCTCAGCTTGTGTGACCTGCACACTCAACACACGTTGAGCAACTAAACATTCATACCTGTCAGCGTCTTCAGGAGCCATGTATTGTGTCTCATGATCAGAATCATCTCCACCATGTTCTTCACGTGTAATAAGAGCCAAAGTCTCCTCATCATAATCACTAGCAGACTCATATCCACCATCCGCGGTAGCAATCATCACACACGGAGATTTGCATTCTCTCGCATAATGACCTCCTCCCTTACAACGACGACAAATAATATCACTTGTGTGCCCTGTTGATGCCATGGAAGAAGAAGAACGTTGTGCAGGCCCGGCAGGTGCGCTCTTGGCAGATAGTGGTGGTTGTGCCTGTTTTCTTGTATCACGGCTGGAGGTGGCACCGGATGGAGGTGCTGGTGCAGTTGAAGCAGAAGATGCACGTGGTGTCCATGATGAAGGTCGGCTTGCAGAAAAGTTAGTTCGTCCCAATGCTTGTCGATCCTGCACTTCACGTTCAGCTTTACAAGCAAGATGGAATAAACGAGTGATATTAGTATACTCCTTATAGTCTAGAATGGTCTGAATCTCTCTATTTAATCCACCCAGAAAACATGCAAGCATAGCTTCATTCTCCTCAACAATACCACATCTAATCATGCCAGTTTGTAATTCCTGATAATATTCTTCTAAAGAATTTTTCCCTTGTCTTAAACGCTGCAATTTTTGAAGCAATTCACGTTGATAATATGGTGGAACCCAACGCGTACGCATAGCAGTTTTCAAAGCAACCCAAGTAGTTGGAATAGGATATAATCTACAATGCTCAGACCACCATACACATGCAAAACTAGTGAAAGCACAAACAGCAGCAGCAACTCGTCTCTCCTCAGGATATTGTAAACATGTAAATCGTTGTTCAGTTTCTAACTCCCAAGTAAGATATATATCAGGAACATATCTACCCTCAAACGGTGGAATATTCAATTTCAGTTTAGGAATATGGACATCATCTCGTACCTCAGGTGGTGGTGCAGGCCTACCATTACGAATATATACCTGAGGTCGACCTGCTGGTGGTGGTGCAGGTGGCTGCTCGTAGATCTGATTTTGATCAACCTCATCCTCATAATCGCCCACATACTCATCCTCCTCCGCATCAGCAGCAGGAGCCACAGAAGTATCAACAGCAGCACCAACAGTTTGGCCAAACCCAAGAGGAACACGGCTTGCTCGGTGGAGGTCTGTTTCGCGACGTGGAGGTAGTCGTTGTTGTTGTTGTTGGAGAGGTGCGTTAGGTGCAGCGGGTGGTGGTGGTGGAAGACGCGCGAGCAATTCATTAAACTTGTTATCGAGCTTTGTTTCGAACGTCTTCTCAAGGCCAGTGATCTTCTCCATGGCCTCTTCAAAATTGTTCAGCACATCTTGCACCTGTTCAGTCATCATTTGCTGAAACTTATCATGAAGCTCCTTGTTCGATAAATTCTCCCAGTCAATCTCGTCGGCTTGTGATCCTGGCATGGTTAGCAGCAATAGAAACACACAAGAATATGATCCTACAGACTACGAACAAGTGGTGGTGGTGGGTGTCACAAATCCGTCAAGCAAAACTCAAATTCTTACCAGTTCTTACCCAGCAACAGGCGGTGATCGGCAACCGTTGTAGTCAAAACTCTCAAAGCTTGGATAGAGCGATTACCAGGGAAAGTAAAACGCACGACGTAGATGTATGTGGAGCTGGGAAGGCTTATAATATGGTAGCAAAAAGGGTCAGCAATAATCAATTCAGAGATGCAAAGTTGAATAAACGCTCAACGACGGTACTGTGCTGGTCCTAGGCTAGACTGTGCTAGAGACGCGAGCCTAGAACACCAACAAAATCACGGCACGGCACGTAAACAAGGGAGGAGCACACTCTGAATTTTTTTTTCTCTTTTTTTTGCACTTTTTTTCCTCTCTTTTTTTTGCTCCGCAACAATTTTTTTTCGAAAAAGTCTACAAATGGTCTAAAAACTGCCTAGCCAGAATTTTCCAGACTTAGTTTTTTTTTTGAAATTGGAACTATTTTTCTTCTGCGGATGGCTCAGAAGTTGGGGAGTCCTTCTCTGTCACAACTTGGAGTGTCGCGTGATCTGGAAATCGAGAACAATGCAACAATTACTGGACTCGGAGTAGGATTGGTGGCGGAGATGAATCTGGTGGAACTCGGACTGGTGGCGGAGATGAATCTGGTGGAACATGGACAGGTGGCGGATATATGTTGCAGGTGAACTCGGATTGGCGTGATGGCGGCGGATATGTGGTGGCGTATATGGATTCGGATTGGCGGTGAATATGTGGTGGTGGTATATGGCAACATCGACGATGATGATGCGGTGGTGATATATGGCAGCGGCGACGTGACAACCTGTGAACAGAACTCGAAACTCTAAAAGACTAGACGCTAAGACCAGCAACTGGACACGACGGTGCAACCGCAAATTCAACAAAGCAAATACAGAAAAGATTATGCAAGGCTCAGATTGGTTCGGATGGGATGAACTAACCCTAATTTTTTTTTGGCTTTTTCGTGGACTATAGGTATGAAGAACAAACTCGATCTAAACTACGAAAAACTGTAAAATCTCACCGAGCAACCTGGAAATCTGATACCACTTGATAGAGGCAAAGGTGTCCCATCTTTCGATGAGATGATGGATATCAAATTGGTGGAAGTCGACTTTGACGATCCGACTACGAACGTGCGAGGACGTCGCGCCTTAGCAATCGCTAAACCAACTCCAAGAGGTTATTGACCATGCCGGAGCATGATCAACCTGACCACGACGGTCTGTTTCCTGCGAGCAAACAAAGAACAAGCAAGAAACTAAGATTGCAATCTGGATATTGCGAATATAAGATGAAAGCTTTATTGATCAAGGTGGGGTTCTGTGACGCCTTTGTCTGGTCGTTGAACAAAAACGAAGTACGCGAAGTTGCAGCTATGGCGAACTTTTAATCTAAACAAAACCCAAAGTCTAAACGGTGCCCTCAGGGCTGTATATATGGAGGAAGAGAGGGGGAATTTCGTGGCCTGATAGAGGCAAAGGTGTCCCGTCTTTCGATGAGATGGTGGATTTTGCTTTGGTGGAAGTCGACTTTGACGATCCGACTACGAGCGTGCGAGGACGTCGCGCCTTAGCAATCGCTAAACCAACTCCAAGAGGTTATTGACCACGCCGGAGCACGATCAACCTGACCACGAGGGTCTGTTTCCTGCGAGCAAACGAAGAACAAGCAAGAAACTAAGATTGCAATCTGGATATTGCGAATATAAGATGAAAGCTTTATTGATCAAGGTGGGGTTCTGTGACGCCTTTGTCTGGTCGTTGAACACAAACGAAGTACGCGAAGTTGCAGCTATGGCGAACTTTTAATCTAAACAAAACCCAAAGTCTAAACGATGCCCTAAGGGCTGTATATATGGAGGAAGAGGGGGGGATTTTGTGGCCCTTGGTGGAGGGGTCCGAAATCAACCCTATCTCTTGTTTCCCCACACATATGGACTCTAAAAATAGCCTATACTTATGTATTTCGAAATTACATGGGCCTGGCCCAATAATAAGGTGACGCAGCACCTAAAATAGCCTCGGGACGAAATTTATGAAGTGGCATCTTGTATATTTCGTCCAAGGCTTCATGCACCCATTATGGTGGCTTCAAAGTCCTGAAATCATCACTTGTAACTCCGTTCTTGTTCCCCTTGCGCATGCCATCATCTCCATGCTTGTTCTTGCTCCAATGTTCATCCTTCTCCAAGCTAGGCCCTTCATTTGTAAGCAAAACAAATGTATCCAATTTAGGCAGCATCATATTCTCATGAACATTAGAATCATTACCAAGAAACGAAAGTACCTGGTAATTTAGTTGGCGTGCGCGAGCTCTAGTAATTGGTCCAGTATGTATAGCAGCAGGGCCTGTGGGTGTAACAATGGTATTGATGTCCTCATAAAATTTGAAGGTGATTCCAATTGGGTTGGAAAGTGCACGAAATCTAGTTTCCAACAAAAAAAGAATCACCCAATTCGGAGTCCGTATGAAAAACTTGTGTGCGTTTTGAGTCAGGTATGTCTGTGCAGTCCGAATCTGAATCCAGAACGTGAGAGACTTGGACTCTATCTTCTCTTGGGCCAAAAGTGACGTGAGAGAACTTTTTGGACAGCAAATAAACATCTCTTTCTTCCTTATCTTCATATGTGGATTGTACAAATGTCCCATACACCTGCAATTAGACAAAACACAAAAGTGTGTGAAGTATTTTTGTTCTGGATAACATAAATAGATTATTGAATAGTTTGCACTAGAAATCACCTGACAAATATGCATATATGCAATATTTTTGGTCATATCCAAGATAGTCATGTCCTCATCATTGTCTGGTCGTTGAACACAAACGAAGTACGCGAAGTTGCAGCTATGGCGAACTTTTAATCTAAACAAAACCCTAAAGTCTAAACGATGCCCTAAGGGCTGTATATATGGAGGAAGAGGGGGGAATTTCGTGGCCCTTGGTGGAGGGGTCCGAAATCAACCCTATCTCTTGTTTCCCCACACATACGGACTCTAAAAATAGCCTATACTTATGTATTTCGAAATTACATGGGCCTGGTCCAATAATAAGGTGACGCAACACCTAAAATAGCCTCGGGACGAAATTTATGAAGTGGCATCTTGTATATTTCGTCCAAGGCTTCATGCACCCATTATGGTGGCTTCAAAGTCCTGAAATCATCACTTGTAACTCCGTTCTTGTTCCCCTTGCGCATGCCATCATCTCCATGCTTGTTCTTGCTCCAATGTTCATCCTTCTCCAAGCTAGGCCCTTCATTTGTAAGCAAAACAAATGTATCCAATTTAGGCAGCATCATATTCTCATGAACATTAGAATCATTACCAAGAAACGAAAGTACCTGGTAATTTAGTTGGCGTGCACGAGCTCTAGTAATTGGTCCAGTATGTATAGCAGCAGGGGCTCTGGGTGTAACAATTGTATTGATGTCCTCATCATCCTCCCCTTCTTGAAATGAAGTCGTCCTCGACGGAAGTTCATCTTCCTCACCCAAATAAGGCTTCAAATCTGCAATGTTAAAAGTGGGACTAACCCCAAAATCTGCAGGCAGCTCAAGTTTATATGCATTATCATTTATTTTCTCTAACACCTTAAAGGGACCATCAGCACGTGGCATTAGCTTTGATTTGCGCAAATTAGGAAATCTATCCTTACGCAAATGTAACCAAACAAGATCTCCAGGTGCAAACACAACATGTTTTCTACCCTTATCTCCAGCAAGTTTATATTTAGCATTCATACGCTCAATGTTTTCCTTAGTTAACTCATGCATTTTTAAAATCAATTCAGCACGTTGTTTAGCATCAAAATTAACCTTCTCCGAAGATGGAAGAGGCAACAAATCAATAGGTGCACGAGGTAGGAAACCATACACAACTTCAAAAGGGCACATGATAGCGGCAAAGGTGTCCCGTCTTTCGATGAGATGGTGGATTTCGCTTTGGTGGAAGTCGACTTTGACGATCCGACTACGAACGTGCGAGGACGTCGCGCCTTAGCAATCGCTAAACCAACTCCGAGAGGTTATTGACCACGCCGGAGCACGATCAACCTGACCACGAGGGTCTGTTTCCTGCGAGCAAACGAAGAACAAGCAAGAAACTAAGATTGCAATCTGGATATTGCGAATATAAGATGAAAGCTTTATTGATCAAGGTGGGGTTCTGTGACGCCTTTGTCTGGTCGTTGAACACAAAGGAAGTACGCGAAGTTGCAGCTATGGCGAACTTTTAATCTAAACAAAACCCAAAGTCTAAACGATGCCCTAAGGGCTGTATATATGGAGGAAGAGGGGGGAATTTCGTGGCCCTTGGTGGAGGGGTCCGAAATCAACCCTATCTCTTGTTTCCCCACACATACGGACTCTAAAAATAGCCTATACTTATGTATTTCGAAATTACATGGGCCTGGCACAATAATAAGGTGACGCAGCACCTAAAATAGCCTCGGGACGAAATTTATGAAGTGGCATCTTGTATATTTCGTCCAAGGCTTCATGCACCCATTATGGTGGCTTCAAAGTCCTGAAATCATCACTTGTAACTCCGTTCTTGTTCCCCTTGCGCATGCCATCATCTCCATGCTTGTTCTTGCTCCAATGTTCATCCTTCTCCAAGCTAGGCCCTTCATTTGAAAGCAAAACAAATGTATCCAATTTAGGCAGCATCATATTCTCATGAACATTAGAATCATTACCAAGAAACGAAAGTACCTGGTAATTTAGTTGGCGTGCACGAGCTCTAGTAATTGGTCCAGTATGTATAGCAGCAGGGGCTGTGGGTGTAACAATTGTATTGATGTCCTCATCATCCTCCCCTTCTTGAAATGAAGTCGTCCTCGACGGAAGTTCATCTTCCTCACCCAAATAAGGCTTCAAATCTGCAATGTTAAAAGTGGGACTAACCCCAAAATCTGCAGGCAGCTCAAGTTTATATGCATTATCATTTATTTTCTCTAACACCTTAAAGGGACCATCAGCACGTGGCATCAACTTTGATTTGCGCAAATCAGGAAATCTATCCTTACGCAAATGTAACCAAACAAGATCTCCAGGTGCAAACACAACATGTTTTCTACCCTTATCTCCAGCAAGTTTATATTTAGCATTCATACGCTCAATGTTTTCCTTAGTTAACTCATGCATTTTTAAAATCAATTCAGCACGTTGTTTAGCATCAAAATTAACCTTCTCCGAAGATGGAAGAGGCAACAAATCAATAGGCGCACGAGGTAGGAAACCATACACAACTTCAAAAGGGCACATCTTAGTAGTAGAATGCAATGAACGATTATAAGCAAATTCAATATGAGGCAAGCATTCCTCCCACATTTTCTTATTAGTCTTCAAAACAGCCCTAAGCATAGTAGACAACGTTCTATTGACTACTTCAGTTTGTCCATCAGTTTGGGGGTGACAAGTAGTACTAAAAAGCAGTTTAGTCCCCAACTTAGCCCATAAACATCTCCAAAAGTGGCTAAGAAATTTAGTATCACGATCTGAAACAATAGTATTTGGCACTCCATGCAAGCGAATAATTTCACGAAAGAACAAATCAGCAACATTAACAGCATCATCGCTTTTATGACATGGTATAAAGTGTGCCATTTTCGAGAATCTATCCACGACAACAAATATGCTATCCCTCCCCTTCTTTGTTCGAGGTAAACCTAAAACAAAGTCCATAGATATATCCTCCCAAGGAACACTAGGTACAGGCAAAGGCATATATAAACCATGAGGATTGAGTCGTGACTTAGCTTTTTGACATGTAGTGCAGCGAGCAATAAAACGCTCAACATCCCGTCTCATCTTTGGACAAAAGAAATGTGTAGCAAGTACGTCCTCCGTCTTCTTCACGCCAAAGTGTCCCATTAATCCTCCTCCATGCGCCTCCTGCAACAACAAAAGACGAAAGGAGCTAGCTGGAATGCATAGCTTGTTAGCACGAAACACAAATCCATCGTTAACAACAAACTTGTTCCACATTCTTCCTTCTTTACAATTCTGCATTACATCTTTAAAATCAGCATCATGCACATATTGATCTTTGATGGTCTCCAAACCAAATATTTTGAAGTCAAGTTGTGAAAGCATAGTATAGCGACGAGACAATGCATCAGCAATAACATTTTCTTTTCCCTTCTTGTGTTTAATGACATAAGGGAAAGTCTCAATGAATTCAACCCATTTAGCATGTCTACGATTCAGTTTAGCTTGGCTTTTAATATGTTTCGAAGATTCATGATCAGAATGTATAACAAATTCTTTGGGCCATAAATAATGTTGCCATGTTTCTAAAGTCCGAACAAGAGCATATAATTCTTTATCATAAATAGAATAATTCAGACTAGGCCCACTCAATTTTTCAGAAAAGTATGTAACAGGTTTGCCATCTTGTAATAACACACCTCCTAATCCAATTCCACTAGCATCACATTCAAGCTCAAAAGTCTTATTAAAATCAGGAAGTTGGAGTAAAGGAGCATGTGTCAACTTATCTTTTAATACCGTGAAGGCTTCTTCCTGTGCGGTACCCCAAAGAAAAGGCACATCTTTCTTTGTAAGCTCATTGAGAGGTGCAGCAATGGTGGTGAAATCTCTCACAAAACGCCTATAGAATCCAGCGAGGCCAAGAAAACTCCTCACTTGTGTGACCGTTTTGGGCTGCGGCCAACTCTCAATAGCTTCAATCTTGGCTTTATCAACTTCAATTCCCTGTGGAGTAACAACATAGCCAAGAAAAGATACTCGGTCGATGCAAAAGGTGCACTTCCCAAGGTTACCAAACAAACGTGCATCACGTAGAGCAATAAAAACAGCACGTAAATGTTCCAAATGTTCTTCCAAAGATCTGCTATAAATCAATATGTCATCAAAGTAAACTACCACAAATCGTCCAATGAAAGAACGTAAAACTTCGTTCATTAATCTCATGAAAGTACTAGGTGCATTAGTTAACCCAAAAGGCATGACTAACCACTCATATAATCCAAACTTAGTTTTAAATGCTGTTTTCCATTCATCTCCCAATTTCATATGAATTTGATGGTAGCCACTACGCAAATCAACTTTGGAGAATATTGTAGAGCCACTCAATTCATCAAGCATATCATCTAGCCTAGGAATAGGATGACGATAACGAATAGTAATATTATTAATGCCTCTACAATCAACACACATACGTGATGTACCATCCTTTTTCGGCACTAGAATAATAGGAACATCACAAGGACTAAGGGATTCGCGTATATAACCTTTGTCGAGAAGCTCTTGTACTTGACGCATAATCTCCTTCGTCTCCTCTGGATTGGTATGGTATGGTGCACGGTTTGGCAGTGAAGCACCGGGAATTAAGTCAATCTGATGCTCAATCCCTCGAATAGGCGGTGATCCCGGTGGCACGTCTTGTGGAAAAACGCCAGCGAACTCCTGCAGAATGTTAGTGACAGCAGGAGGCAAAGAGGAAGGCACGTCCTCGAATGAAAATAATGCCTCTTTGCACACAAAAGCATAGCAAACAGATTTGCTGAAATCTAGCTCATCAATATCAGATTTGGTGGCAAATAAACATGCACTTTTCAATTTAATTTCAGAAGCAACACTAGATGGTTTATTATTAGGCTTCATTTGTTGCTCAAATTCTTTTGCCACAATCTGATTTTCACTCTTATTCTTCTCCTGTTGTGCTTTATTAGCTCTATTAATATCATCTTTCAAAATGGAACAGGAGTCATAGGAAGCAAAGTAATATTTTTATCCTTATGAACAAGAGTATAGTGATTGTTTCTACCATGGTGTACAGAATTTTTATCAAGTTGCCATGGTCTACCAAGTAATAAGGAACATGCTTGCATAGGTACCACATCACAATCAACATAATCAGCATATGTAGAGATACTAAAATGCACACGAACAGTACGTGTTACCTTAACCTTGCCGCTGTTGTTGAACCATTGGATGTAGTAAGGATGTGGATGTGGTCTTGTGGTGAGAGAAAGCTTCTCCACCATCTCCATGCTAGCCAAGTTGTTGCAGCTCCCTCCGTCTATTATGACGCGCACAGAACGTTCCTTCACAACTCCCTTGGTATGGAACAAATTGTGCCTCTGATTTTGCTCAGCTTGTGTGACCTGCACACTCAAAACACGTTGAGCAACTAAACATTCATACCTGTCAGCGTCTTCAGGAGCCATGTATTGCGTCTCATGATCAGAATCATCTCCACCATGTTCTTCACGTGTAATAAGAGCCAATGTCTCCTCATCATAGTCACTAGCAGACTCATATCCACCATCCGCGGTAGCAATCATCACACGCGGAGATTTGCATTCCCTCGCATAGTGACCTCCTCCCTTACAACGACGACAAATAATATCACTTGTGTGCCCTGTTGATGCCATGGAAGAAGAAGAACACTGTGCAGGCCCCGCAGGTGCGCTCTTGGCAGATAATGGTGGTTGTGCCTGTTTTCTTGTATCACGGCTGGAGGTGGCACCGGATGGAGGTGCTGGTGCAGTTGAAGTAGAAGATGCACGTGGTGTCCATGATGAAGGTCGGTGATAGAGGCAAAGGTGTCCCGTCTTTCGATGAGATGATGGATATCGCTTTGGTGGAAGTCGACTTTGACGATCCGACTACGAACGTGCGAGGACGTCGCGCCTTAGCAATCGCTAAACCAACTCCGAGAGGTTATTGACCACGCCGGAGCACGATCAACCTGACCACGAGGGTCTGTTTCCTGCGAGCAAACGAAGAACAAGCAAGAAACTAAGATTGCAATCTGGATATTGCAAATATAAGATGAAAGCTTTATTGATCAAGGTGGGGTTCTGTGACGCCTTTGTCTGGTCGTTGAACACAAACGAAGTACGCGAAGTTGCAGCTATGGCGAACTTTTAATCTAAACAAAACCCAAAGTCTAAACGATGCCCTAAGGGCTGTATATATGGAGGAAGAGGGGGGGGGGGATTTCGTGGCCCTTGGTGGAGGGGTCCGAAATCAACCCTATCTCTTGTTTCCCCACACATACGGACTCTAAAAATAGCCTATACTTATGTATTTCCAAATTACATGGGCCTGGCCCAATAATAAGGTGACGCAGCACCTAAAATAGCCTCGGGACGAAATTTGTGAAGTGGCATCTTGTATATTTCGTCCAAGGCTTCATGCACCCATTATGGTGGCTTCAAAGTCCTGAAATCATCACTTGTAACTCCGTTCTTGTTTCCCTTGCGCATGCCATCATCTCCATGCTTGTTCTTGCTCCAATGTTCATCCTTCTCCAAGCTAGGCCCTTCATTTGTAAGCAAAACAAATGTATCCAATTTAGGCAGCATCATATTCTCATGAACATTAGAATCATTACCAAGAAACGAAAGTACCTGGTAATTTAGTTGGCGTGCACGAGCTCTAGTAATTGGTCCAGTATGTATAGCAGCAGGGGCTCTGGGTGTAACAATTGTATTGATGTCCTCATCATCCTCCCCTTCTTGAAATGAAGTCGTCCTCGACGGAAGTTCATCTTCCTCACCCAAATAAGGCTTCAAATCTGCAATGTTAAAAGTGGGACTAACCCCAAAATCTGCAGGCAGCTCAAGTTTATATGCATTATCATTTATTTTCTCTAACACCTTAAAGGGACCATCAGCACGTGGCATTAACTTTGATTTGCGCAAATCAAGAAATCTATCCTTACGCAAATGTAACCAAACAAGATCTCCAGGTGCAAACACAACATGTTTTCTACCCTTATCTCCAGCAAGTTTATATTTAGCATTCATGCGCTCAATGTTTTCCTTAGTTAACTCATGCATTTTTAAAATCAATTCAGCATGTTGTTTAGCATCAAAATTAACCTTCTCCGAAGATGGAAGAGGCAACAAATCAATAGGTGCACGAGGTAGGAAACCATACACAACTTCAAAAGGGCACATCTTAGTAGTAGAATGCAATGAACGATTATAAGCAAATTCAATATGAGGCAAGCATTCCTCCCACATTTTCTTATTATTCTTCAAAACAGCCCTAAGCATAGTAGACAACGTTCTATTGACTACTTCAGTTTGTCCAGCAGTCTGGGGGTGACAAGTAGTACTAAAAAGCAGTTTAGTCCCCAACTTAGCCCATAAACATCTCCAAAAGTGGCTAAGAAATTTAGTATCACGATCTGAAACAATAGTATTTGGCACACCATGCAAGCGAATAATTTCACGAAAGAACAAATCAGCAACATTAACAGCATCATCGCTTTTATGACATGGTATAAAGTGTGCCATTTTCGAGAATCTATCCACGACAACAAATATGCTATCCCTCCCCTTCTTTGTTTGAGGTAAACCTAAAACAAAGTCCATAGATATATCCTCCCAAGGAACACTAGGTACAGGCAAAGGCATATATAAACATGAGGATTGAGTCGTGACTTAGCTTTTTGACATGTAGTGCAGCGAGTAATAAAACGCTCAACATCCCGTCTCATCTTTGGCCAAAAGAAATGTGTAGCAAGTACGTCCTCCGTCTTCTTCACGCCAAAGTGTCCCATTAATCCTCCTCCATGCGCCTCCTGCAACAACAGAAGACGAACGGAGCTTGTTAGCATGAAACACAAATCCATCGTTAACAACAAACTTGTTCCACATTCTTCCTTCTTTACAATTCTGCATTACATCTTTAAAATCAGCATCATGCACATATTGATCTTTGATGGTCTCCAAACCAAATATTTTGAAGTCAAGTTGTGAAAGCATAGTATAGCGACGAGACAATGCATCAGCAATAACATTTTCTTTTCCCTTCTTGTGTTTAATGACATAAGGGAAAGTCTCAATGAATTCAACCCATTTAGCATGTCTACGATTCAGTTTAGCTTGACTTTTAATATGTTTCAAAGATTCATGATCAGAATGTATAACAAATTCTTTGGGCCATAAATAATGTTGCCATGTTTCTAAAGTCCGAACAAGAGCATATAATTCTTTATCATAAGTAGAATAATTCAGACTAGGCCCACTCAATTTTTCAGAAAAGTATGCAACAGGTTTGCCATCTTGTAATAACACACCTCCTAATCCAATTCCACTAGCATCACATTCAAGCTCAAAAGTCTTATTAAAATCAGGAAGTTGGAGTAAAGGAGCATGTGTCAACTTATCTTTCAATACCGTGAAGGCTTCTTCCTGTGCGGTACCCCAAACAAAAGGCATAGCAAACAGATTTGCTGAAATCTAGTTCATCAATATCAGATTTGGTGGCAAATAAACATGCACTTTTCAATTTAATTTCAGAAGCAACACTAGATGGTTTACTATTAGACTTCATTTGTTGCTCAAATTCTTTTGCCACAATCTGATTTTCACTCTTATTCGTCTCCTGTTTTGCTTTATTAGCTCTATTAATATCATCTTTCAAAATGGAATCAGGAGTCATAGGAAGCAAAGTAATATTTTTATCCTTATGAACAAGAGTATAGTGATTGTTTCTACCATGGTGTACAGAATTTTTATCAAATTGCCATGGTCTACCAAGTAATAAGGAACATGCTTGCATAGGTACCACATCACAATCAACATAATCAGCATATGTAGATATACTAAAATGCACACGAACAGTACGTGTTACCTTAACCTTGCCGCTGTTGTTGAACCATTGGATGTAGTAAGGATGTGGATGTGGTCTTGTGGTGAGAGAAAGCTTCTCGACCATCTCCATGCTAGCCAAGTTGTTGCAGCTCCCTTCGTCTATGATGACGCGCACAGAACGTTCCTTCACAACTCCCTTGGTATGGAACAAATTGTGCCTCTGATTTTGCTCAGCTTGTGTGATCTGCACACTCAAAACACGTTGAGCAACTAAACATTCATACCTGTCAGCGTCTTCAGGAGCCATGTATTGCGTCTCATGATCAGAATCATCTCCACCATGTTCTTCACGTGTAATAAGAGCCAAAGTCTCCTCATCATAGTCACTAGCAGACTCATATCCACCATCCGCGGTAGCAATCATCACACGCGGAGATTTGCATTCTCCCGCATAATGACCTCCTCCCTTACAACGACGACAAATAATATCACTTGTGTGCCCTGTTGATGCCATGGAAGAAGAAGAACGTTGTGCAGGCCCCGCAGGTGCGCTCTTGGCAGATAATGGTGGTTGTGCCTGTTTTCTTGTATCACGGCTGGAGGTGGCACCGGATGGAGGTGCTGGTGCAGTTGAAGTAGAAGATGCACGTGGTGTCCATGATGAAGGTCGGCCTGCAGAAAAGTTAGTTCGCCCCAATGCTTGTCGATCCTGCACTTCACGTTCAGCTTTACAAGCAAGATGGAATAAACGAGTGATATTAGTATACTCCTTATAGTCTAGAATGGTCTGAATCTCTCTATTTAATCCACCCAGAAAACGTGCAAGCATAGGTTCATTCTCCTCAACAATACCACATCTAATCATGCCAGTTTGTAATTCCTGATAATATTCTTCTACATAATTTTTCCCTTGTCTTAAATGCTGCAATTTTTGAAGCAATTCACGTTGATAATATGGTGGAACCCAACGCGTACGCATAGCAGTTTTCAAAGCAGCCCAAGTAGTTGGAATAGGATATAATCTACAATGTTCAGACCACCATACACATGCAAAACTAGTGAAAGCACAAACAGCAGCAGCAACTCGTCTCTCCTCAGGATATTGTAAACATGTAAATCGTTGTTCAGTTTCTAACTCCCAAGTAAGATATATATCAGGAACATATCTACCCTCAAATGGTGGAATATTCAATTTTAGTTTAGGAATATGGACATCATCTCGTACCTGAGGTGGTGGTGCAGGCCTACCATTACGAATATATACCTGAGGTCGACCTGCTGGTGGTGGTGCTGGTGGCTGCTCGTAGATCTGATTTTGATCAACCTCATCCTCATAATCGCCCACATACTCATCATCCTCCTGGGTACCAGCAGCAGCAGTAGCAGGAGCCAAAGAAACACCAACAGCAGTAGCAGGGGCACCAGAATTTTGTCCTGGCTCAATAGGAACACGCTGTGCTCGTCCATACTGATTCGGAAGGGGGCGTAGTTGTTGTTGTTGCAGAGGTGCGACAGGTGCAGCCGGTGGTGGAAGACGCGCAAGCAGTTCATTAAATCTGTTATCGAGCTTTGTTTCGAACGTCTTCTCAAGGCCAGTGATCTTCTCCATGGCCTCTTCAAAATTGTTCAGCACATCTTGCACCTGTTCAGTCATCATTTGCTGAAACTTATCATGAAGCTCCTTGTTCGATAAGTTCTCCCAGTCAATCTCGTCCGCTTGTGATCCTGGCATGGTTAGCAGCAATAGAAACACACAAGAATATGATCCTACAGACTACTAAGAAGTGGTGGTGGTGTATCACAAATCCGTCAAGCAAATCTCAAATTCTTACCAGTTCCTACCCAGCAGCAGGCGGCGATCGGCAACCGTTGTAGTCAAAAACTCTCAAAGCTTGGATAGAGCAATTACCAGGGAGAGTCAAACACACGACGTAGATGTATGTGGAGCTGGGAAGGCTTATAGTATGGTAGCAAAAAGGGTCAACAATAATCAATTCAGAGATGCAAAGTTGAATAAACGCTCAACGACGGTACTGTGCTGGTCCTAGGCTAGACTGTGCTAGAGACGCGAGCCTAGAACACCAACAAAAGCACGGCGCGGCACATAAACAAGGGAAAAGCACACTCTGAAAAAAAATTTCGCTCTGTTTTTTTTTGCGCTCTTTTTTTTTGCGCTGCTTTTTTTTTGCGAAAAATCACTATAATGGCGAGTGTCTCAAAACTCTTCCTAGGTAAAACAGACAGGATGGGCACGAAATTTTTTTTTTCGACAAATTTTTTTTTTCGACTGCCCGGACCCAAAAACTGGAAACGGGTCAAAAAAACTTCCTATAATGGCACCTGTCTCAAAACACTCAGAAACACCTAAAAATAGGATAGCCAGAAATTTTTTTGAAAAATGCGTTTTCGAAAAATTTTGGGCCTAAACGGAGCGTGGCTACCCGACTCTTTTTTTTTCCGAAACCTACTCCGGCAAGGAAACACGAATCGAAATCTAGATGGATCTCGAAAACAAACCTAATATGACAAGAACTCGGATTGGTGGTGGATATATGGTGGTAGATGGCAGCGGTGGTGGTATATGACAGGTGTGGTGGTATATGGATACGGATTCGAAGCGGTGGTGGTAGCTGGCAGGGGTGATGATGATGGTGCGGCGGCGGCGTGACAACTTATGACCAGAACTCGAAACTCTAAAAGACTAGACTCTAAGACCAGCAACTAGAAACGACGATGCAACCGCAAATTCAACAAAGCAAAACCCTAAAAAGATTATGCAAAGGCTCAGATTGGTTCGGATATGATGAACTAACCCTAATTTTTTTGTGGCTTTTTCGTGGACTGTAGGTGTGAAGAACAGACTCGATCTAAACTACGAAAAACTGTAAAATCTGACCGAGCAACCTGGAAATCTGATACCACTTGATAGAGGCAAAGGTGTCCCGTCTTTCGATGAGATGGTGGATTTTGCTTTGGTGGAAGTCGACTTTGACGATCCGACTACGAGCGCGCGAGGACGTCGCGCCTTAGCAATCGCTAAACCAACTTCGAGAGGTTATTGACCACGCCGGAGCACGATCAACCTGACCACGAGGGTCTGTTTCCTGCGAGCAAACGAAGAACAAGCAAGAAACTAAGATTGCAATCTGGATATTGCGAATATAAGATGAAAGCTGTATTGATCAAGGTGGGGTTCTGTGACGCCTTTGTCTGGTCGTTGAACACAAACGAAGTACGCGAAGTTGCAGCTATGGCGAACTTTTAATCTAAACAAAACCCAAAGTCTAAACGATGCCCTAAGGGCTGTATATATGGAGGAAGAGGGGGGAATTTCGTGGCCCTTGGTGGAGGGGTCCGAAATCAACCCTATCTCTTGTTTCCCCACACATATGGACTCTAAAAATAGCCTATACTTATGTATTTCGAAATTACATGGGCCTGGCCCAATAATAAGGTGACGCAGCACCTAAAATAGCCTCGGGACGAAATTTATGAAGTGGCATCTTGTATATTTCGTCCAAGGCTTCATGCACCCATTATGGTGGCTTCAAAGTCCTGAAATCATCACTTGTAACTCCGTTCTTGTTCCCCTTGCGCATGCCATCATCTCCATGCTTGTTCTTGCTCCAATGTTCATCCTTCTCCAAGCTAGGCCCTTCATTTGTAAGCAAAACAAATGTATCCAATTTAGGCAGCATCATATTCTCATGAACATTAGAATCATTACCAAGAAACGAAAGTACCTGGTAATTTAGTTGGAGTGCACGAGCTCTAGTAATTGGTCCAGTATGTATAGCAGCAGGGGCTCTGGGTGTAACAATTGTATTGACGTCCTCATCATGGCCCTTGGTGGAGGGGTCCGAAATCAACCCTATCTCTTGTTTCCCCACACATACGGACTCTAAAAATAGCCTATACTTATGTATTTCGAAATTACATGGGCCTGGCCCAATAAAAAGGTGACGCAGCACCTATAATAGCCTCGGGACGAAATTTATGAAGTGGCATCTTGTATATTTCGTCCATGGCTTCATGCACCCATTATGGTGACTTCAAAGTCCTGAAATCATCACTTGTAACTCCGTTCTTGTTCCCCTTGCGCATGGCATCATCTCCATGCTTGTTCTTGCTCCAATGTTCATCCTTCTCCAAGCTAGGCCCTTCATTTGTAAGCAAAACAAATGTATCCAATTTAGGCAGCATCATATTCTCATGAACATTAGAATCATTACCAAGAAATGAAAGTACCTGGTAATTTAGTTGGCGTGCACGAGCTCTAGTAATTGGTCCAGTATGTATAGCAGCAGGGGCTCTGGGTGTAACAATTGTATTGATGTCCTCATCATGGCCCTTGGTGGAGGGGTCCGAAATCAACCCTATCTCTTGTTTCCCCACACATACGGACTCTAAAAATAGCCTATACTTATGTATTTCGAAATTACATGGGCCTGGCCCAATAAAAAGGTGACGCAGCACCTATAATAGCCTCGGGACGAAATTTATGAAGTGGCATCTTGTATATTTCGTCCATGGCTTCATGCACCCATTATGGTGACTTCAAAGTCCTGAAATCATCACTTGTAACTCCGTTCTTGTTCCCCTTGCGCATGGCATCATCTCCATGCTTGTTCTTGCTCCAATGTTCATCCTTCTCCAAGCTAGGCCCTTCATTTGTAAGCAAAACAAATGTATCCAATTTAGGCAGCATCATATTCTCATGAACATTAGAATCATTACCAAGAAACGAAAGTACCTGGTAATTTAGTTGGCGTGCACGAGCTCTAGTAATTGGTCCAGTATGTATAGCAGCAGGGGCTCTGGGTGTAACAATTGTATTGATGTCCTCATCATGGCCCTTGGTGGAGGGGTCCGAAATCAACCCTATCTCTTGTTTCCCCACACATACGGACTCTAAAAATAGCCTATACTTATGTATTTCGAAATTACATGGGCCTGGCCCAATAAAAAGGTGACGCAGCACCTATAATAGCCTCGGGACGAAATTTATGAAGTGGCATCTTGTATATTTCGTCCATGGCTTCATGCCACCATTATGGTGACTTCAAAGTCCTGAAATCATCACTTGTAACTCCGTTCTTGTTCCCCTTGCGCATGGCATCATCTCCATGCTTGTTCTTGCTCCAATGTTCATCCTTCTCCAAGCTAGGCCCTTCATTTGTAAGCAAAACAAATGTATCCAATTTAGGCAGCATCATATTCTCATGAACATTAGAATCATTACCAAGAAACGAAAGTACCTGATAATTTAATTGGCGTGCGCGAGCTCTAGTAATTGGTCCCGTATATGTAGCAGTAGGGGCTGTGGGTGTAACAATGGTATTGATGTCCTCATCACCTATGAACAACTAGTAAAGAACGGTTCCTCGATAAGTGTGGAAAAAAATCATAGGGATATTTTTGCAGCAAGGAACCGCAAGGTAGTGGCACAAGGGATTCTTGGAACGACGACGAGTATTACAGGGTATCTTGTAATAACCAGACCAACTGGGGATGAATGTAAGAATGGCAAGTGCATGTAGTTATCCATAAGGGTTGAAGGTGGAAGGGGGATTGCAAAAGCGATGATCATAAAGTCTTGAGAGAACATCGAAGAGTATCTTCGGAATCCTTCGGTGAACCAAGCAATCATCTGGAGTGAGGGACTCTCCGGGAGGAAGTAAGTACGAGAACCTAGAGTTAGCGTTGCTAAAATCATTTAACCCGAATAGAAGAGAGATCAGAATCCCGGAGTATAGATGAGGAATAAAAGATCCTAATACCACCCAATGGCGACATGGGCCCATAAGACTCACAACCATGTTAGTAAAAGTTTTTGCAACGTCTAGACTCGACTTCGGCCAAGGAGTGTGGAAGGGGGAATCCTACAGGCAATCGGCTCGGATACCAACTTGTGACGCCCCCGATTCAATCGTACACTAATCATGCACGCAAACGTGTACGATCAAGATCAGGGACTCATGGGAAGATATCACAACACAACTCTAAAACATAAATAAGTCATACAAGCATCATAATACAAGCCAGGGGCCTCGAGGGCTCGAATACAAGTGCTCAATCATAGACGAGTCAGCGGAAGCAATAATATCTGAGTACAGACATAAGTTAAACAAGTTTGCCTTAAGAAGGCTAGCAGAAACTGGGATACAGATCGAAAGAGGCGCAGGCCTCCTGCCTGGGATCCTCCTAACTACTCTTGGTCGTCGCCAGCGGCCTGCACATAGTAGTAGGCACCTCCAATCTAGTAAGAGTCATCGATGGTGGCGTCTGGCTCCTGGGCTCCAAAGTCTGGTTGCGACATCCGGGAAGAAGAGGAAAACGGGGGAAAAGAGGGAGCAAAGCAACCGTGAGTACTCATCCAAAGTACTCGCAAGCAAGGAGCTACACTACATATGCATGGGTATATGTGTAAGGAGGCCATATCAGTGGACTGAACTTCTGAATGCCAGAATAAGAGGGGGATAGCTAATCCTGTCGAAGACTACGCTTCTGGCAGCCTCCGTCTTGCAGCATGTAGAAGAGAGTAGATTGAAGTCCTCCAAGTAGCATCGCATAGCGTAATCCTACCCGGCGATCCTCTCCTCGTCGCCCTATTAGAGAGCGATCACCGGGTTGTATTTGGCACTTGGAAGGGTGTGTTTTATTAAGTATCCAATTCTAGTTGTCATAAGGTCAAGGTACAGCTCCAAGTCGTCCTGTTACCGAAGATCACGGCTATTCGAATAGATTAACTTCCCTGCAGGGGTGCACCACATTTCCCAACACGCTCGATCCCACTTGGCCAGACACACTTTCCTAGGTCATGCCCGGCCTCGGAAGATCAACACGTCGCAGCCCCACCTAGGCACAACAGAGAGGTCAGCACACCGGTCTAAACCTAAGCACACAGGGGTCTGGGCCCATCGCCCTTAGCACACCTGCACGTTGCGAACACGGCCAGAAGCAGAACTAGCCCCCTTAATACAAGAGCAGGCTTACGTTCCAATCCGGCACGCGCCGCTCAGTTGCTGGTGTCACGAAGGCTTCGGCTGATACCACGACGTCGAGTGCCCATAACTGTTCCCGCGTAGTTGGTTAGTGTGTATAGGCCGGTAGCCAGACTCAGATCAAATACCAAGATCTCGTTAAGCGTGTTATTATCAAGCAACCGCGAACGCCGACCAGGGCCAGACCCACCTGTCTCCTATGTGGTCTCAACCTGCCCTGTCGCTCCGCCACAAAGTAACAGTCGGGGGCCGTCGGGAACCCAGGCCCACCTCTACCGGGATGGAGCCACCTGTCCTTCCAGACCCCACATCGGAATCACTTGCGGGTACTCAACAAGCTGACCCGACTTTAGTCACCATCTGTATAATATGTATGTATGTATAGTATATAACCGTGATCACCTCCCGAGTGATCACAGCCCAATAGTATAGCAAGGCGGATTGACAAGAATGTAGGGCCAATGATGATAAACTAGCATCCTATACTAAGCATTTAGGATTGCAGGTAGGGTATCAATGACGGTAGCAACAATGACAGGCTATGCAATAGAATAGGAGTAACCAAACAGTAACATGCTACACTACTCTAATGCAAGTAGTATAGAGAAGAATAGGCGATATCTGGTGATCGGGGGGGCTTGCCTGGTTGCTCTGGCAAGAGGGAGGGGTCGTCAACTCCGTAGTCAAACTAGGCAGCAGCAGCGTCGGTCTCGTAGTCTACCGGGGAGAAGAGGGGGAAAGAAACAGTAAATACCATGCAAACATAAGCATGACGATGCAAGACATGACAAAGAGCGGGGTTAGGTGTGCCCTAATGCGGTAGTAGGTGATACCGGCGAAAGGGGGAAACATTCGGGAAAGTATCCCTGGTGTTTCGCATTTTCGGATAGGTGAACCGGAGGGGGAAGGTCGCGTGTTTGCTATGCTACAGAGGTTTGGCGGACGAACGGGTTGCGTATCTGGATTCGTCTCTTCGTTCTGAGCAACCTTCATGTACAAAGCTTTTCCATCCGAGCTATAGTTTATTTTATATTATTTTATAAAGATTTAATCATTTTTAAATTATTATTATTAATTTAATTCGAAAATGGCATTACTGCATCAGCATGACGTCAGCATTATGTCATCAGTCAACAGAGGTGTTGACTGGGTCAAGTTGACGTGTGGGGTTCGTATGTCATTGACTGTTCAGGCTAATCAAGGTTTTAATTATGTTAACTAGTGATTAGGTTAATCTAATCAGAATTAATTAAGTTAATTAATCATTTAATTAATTAATTAATTAAAATTTTAATTATTATTTATTTTATCTATTTATTTTTAATTCTTTTTTTTAATAAAAATGTTCTGGGGCTGGGCCCCGTTTGTCATAGGCCCTAGGGACCTTAGCGGGCGTCAGCATTAGCGGGTTCAGGCGCAACGAGTGCCCAGCACCCGTTCGTTCGGGCGCACGCCCAGGGGTGGGCGAAGCCGGCAGGGCGCCGGAGCAGGGGAGGCCGGTGGCCACGGCGCCGGCCAGGCGGCGAGGAAGCGGCACAGGCAGGGGAGCGGCAAGGCGAGGCGCACGAGGCGGGACGTGTGGCCAACAGCGGGGGAAGGCCCGACAGATCCAGCGATGGACGATGCTGAGGCAGGGTGCAAGGGCGCTTCGGCCAGGGGAACGCGGTGCGTGCGGCCACCCGCAAGAAGGCGCAGCAGAGGGCGGTCCAGGGACCTGTGTGCGTGGATGGGGGCGCGGTGAGTGCGCATCGGGCGCGGAGAGCGCGCATCGGGCGCGGCCAGAGATGGCGCGGGCGCGCACGGGGGTGGGGACCGGGGTGCACGGTGTCGACGCGAGCCGGGGAAGCCGACGCAGGGAGAGGAGGAGGGAAAAGCGGCTGCTCACGGTGGGGCATAGGGTCCAAGGCAGCGGGCTCGATGAAGGTTGATGCGGCGGGGTCCAGTGACGATGGAGAGGACGACGATCCGGCTAGGTGGAACTCCGGGCTACTCGGTCCTTGTGCCGCAACGGTGGTCGAAGACGGGGCGAGGCCGTGGCTTCAGGCAGGAAGGCGTGGTCGAGGCGGGGCGTCAGTGGACGACGAAGGCCGTCGGGGGCGACGGGATCGATCCGAATCCAGATCGGATCGGGAGGGGGGTAGCGACGTGGGGGTGGAAGTGGGGCGAGTGGGGTAGGTTAGGGTTTCGGTGGGTGAGGAGATAAGGAGGAGTGGGGGTGGCCGGCTGGGCCGGGTGTGTGGCCAGCTGGGCCGCTACTCAGTTGGGCTGGCGAGCTGGGCCACAGATGGCCCAGTAGGGGGGTTCCTTTTTTTTGTAATTGTTTGTTTTCTGTTTTTATTCCTTTTCTTTTATTTATTTTCTTTTACTGTTTTAATTCAACTTAGGGTATTTAAATATTTTATAAATTTGTGTTTTCTTCACTATAATTACCTTTGTAATATTCGGCACAAACCGAACATTTTTGTTTTGATGTTTGAAAACTGTTGATGTTTGACAATATTTAAATTTTGAATTTGAAAATTTCAAACCGACGCGAGATTAAATAGTGATGGAGGTGACGTGGCATATTTAGCAGAGGTTTACTCTAGCATAATTATCCGGGCGTCACACATACTTATGTTTTACTCTCCTACACGAGTGTTCTTTTTTACAGACAACATTCGCGCGATACCCTTCGAGGAAACGGCACAATGGAGACAAAGGCGCAGATGTGCAGCAGGGCCCCGCTCAAAGGTTTCTCTTTAGATTAAGCCCCTGTGTAAACCTTTTATATTGCCTCTTGTTGTTCACACATCCCATAGGGCACTACACCCACAGAGGATACTGTCGTTATTGGCATTTCGCCACGACAGGTTAACGCACGTACCTGGAAATACAGGGTTTATAATGAAAGGGCATTCTTCAGCCCATTTTCTGTTACAAAGTCCGAATACCTTCGGGAGTGTTCGGCGTCACGAGTTTGGCCTTATATGCATCAGCTCCGAATCATGTCTTTGGTCAAATGTTGGGTTTGCCCGGCTCCTGGGTTTGCCGCCTTATGTTCCGTTCTTATCGGCTAAGGCGGCCAAAGGAGAACTACTGCGATTGTGCCCTGGTTATTCCGGATGAGCACCTTAGTAGAGAAAGCCGAAAACTGACTGTCATGATACAGCAAGAGACTGTTCAACCACTCGAAGACTTATCGGAATCTTTAGGATCCCTCCGCATTAATGAAGGACCGTTTCCCGGTCATGTACACACGCGCCCGTATTCGGATACACGCGAAGGTACCAGGGGCTACATAGTAGCCCCACCGTTAAACTCCCATGGCTAAGCGAAAGTGTTACAGCTATATAGTCTGGTTGCCTAGTTCGACATGCGATCACCACCTTAATGGACCAAGACGTTGGATCAAGTGTGATTACGCATATTTTTTGCGAACACCCCCGCATTGTATGCGTGGGGGCTAAAGCCAACGACTACTAACTTTTAGATTACTTATATATATATATATATATATATATATATATATATATATATATATATATATATATATATATAAACGGACGCACAGGGGACAAAATAATACTTTCAGGCAAAAAGTATAAATATAGCCTTATAACCAAAATAACATTGTTTTTACAATGATTCGATTTGTCACTCGAACAATACATTTTTCGAGCACTGCGCCTCTATTAAGCGGGCACCTTCTGTTACCTGCGCCAAGTAGTGCTCAGCCGGATATTGGCCTCCCTCCGAACTCTGGTTCACCACAATGGTGGCCTCCATATCTGTCCAATATGCTTTAACACGGGCAAGAGCCATTCGTGCACCCTCTATGCACGCTGACCTTCTCATGGCGTCGATCTGAGGTACGGCCCCAAGGAACTGTTGCACCAAGCCAAAGTAACTATCCGGCTTAGGCCCCTTTGGCCAAAGATGGTCTATTACAGACCGCATTGCAAGCCCGGACAACCTGTGAAGTTCCGCCACAGCAGCCATCTTCTTACTTAACGGCAGCGGGCGCGCGGGAGCATTGAATTGCGACTAGAAAAGCTTCTCCACTTCTTTATCACCTTGATCCTCGAAAAACTTGGCTGCATCAGCTGTACTCTTCGCCAAGTCCGCATACGCATCTGCAGGACTCCAGCGTCCATCCAGGGGAGCATACTTCGGATCCAAAAACTTCGTCCGCAGTAAGTAGGAGCCCCCAGCCACGATTTTACCGGCCTGTTGAAGCTCCTCCCGCACACCCCTGACCTCGGTCTGCATCTCCTTGGTGGCATTAAGTGCCTTGTTCAGGTCGGCCGAACTAGCCTTATTCTCCTTTTCAAGGAGTTCATACCGGTCGGCGGCATTTTTCAACTCCACAGCCATTTCGGCTATCTTTTCCTCACTCCGGCGATGAGCATCCTGTTCGGCTCTCAATTCTTCAGCCGCCTTTAGGGCAGCCGCACTGCTAACCTAAGCTTGTTCCTTGGCCTGGGCAAGTTCCGCCCTCAGGGCTTCCACGGCAGCAGCACCATCTGCAGTCCAAGCATATTGCATTATGCCCCTCTCATATTTTCCTATACAACATAATAAGGAAAGCAAAGCACATACCTTGTGAATCGTCTAGCCGCTTATTCACCGGCGTGATATCGGCATCAATAGATCCGATCTGCCTCCTTAGCTCGGCAACATCAACGGACTGGTCGGCTGCCGGACCCTTAGACACCTGCGCATATGCACAACACAATCATTACTATATGATCCCCCGTTTGCCGCCTAGGGCAGGCAACTAGAGTCTCAGGGGCTACTATCCATATGGAGCACACCTAGCGCGTGCCTTACAGCCAAAAAATAGTGTATTTTTTACTACATACCTCAAAGCCTCTGAGCAGGCTCGTAAATGCTTCATTCAAACCGCTTGTGGCGGATGAAATCTTCTTGAGTACCACGCCCATTAATCAGCGGTGCTCCTCCGAGAGCACAGCTCGCTCCAGAAGGCTTGTCGGTATGTCCGGACGGACATCGAGCTGTGCCGGACCCTTCTCATCACCCCCCGTGGGAGCCAAACGCTCCAGGCTCAGGGCGGCTGACGTATTAGCTTCTGGCTTCGGCAGATCCGGACTCCTCCGTGATGACACCTCGGTGTCGCCCGCTTCATGAGCGGAGAGGTGGGTGGGGTCTCGCTCTCCATCATCTCCGGAGGAAGATCCCCCGAAGACGAACTCTGTTGAGAAAAGCTGCTAGCCGGACTACAAAAGACGAATCCTGGTTATTGATCTCGGAGAAATGCAGTACCTTCAAATTAACGATTAACTTACTGCTTGGTGGAGGGTTGGCCCGTTGGCGGGCATGACGCGGTGAGGGTGCCCGTCGGGGCAGAGCCCCCTAGAGATACCTTTTTCCCTGGTTTGGGCATCTCCATCTCCAAGTCTCTGGAGGCGGCCCTTTTCTTCCCGCGCGGGGAGGAGGCTTTAGCCTCCCCTTCCCAACTATCCTCCTCAGGGGAGGTAACAATTCCCCCGGTTCGGATGCGCAGCGTGTGAAGTTCAGTTTCTTTGTTCTTCCCCTTGCCTTTCCCTGAGGGCATTTTGCTAAGCACCCGGTCGAGCATCTTGGCAATAGTGGGATTAGGCGAGCCTTCGGGAAGTGGCGCCGGACACCTGATTCTCTCTGCCTTACTGAGCCATTCCTGGCCACGGATGATTTTTAGAATAGCAGCTATGACAAATATAAAACAAAGTGTCCGGTATCAAGGTTACTTACTTGGGTATCTAGGCGATTGCAGCTTAGGCCCGCATCCTCGGTGGTGTCCGGACACTCTACTTGTGGTCCGAAGAATAATTTGCACATCCCTTTGAGCTTCAGGCCTAAGAAGTGCTTAACAGTCCGCGGACCCTCTGGATTGAACTCCCACATCCGGAGAGGCCGACGTTGGCACGGCAACATCCATCGGATTAACATCACTTGAATTATGCTGACAAGGTTAATGTCCCTCTCAAGAAGCTCCCGGATGCGGCTCTGCAGTATTGGTACATCGCCAGCGGGCCCCCAATTCCGTCCTACGTCAGTCCAAGATGCCAGTTGTGACGGAGGGCCTGAGCGGAACTCGGGGGCGGCCACCCACTTTGTGCCTCTGGGAGCCGTGACATAAAACCACCTCTGTTGCCATACATAGGATACTTCTGGGAAAGAACCCTCCGGCCATGGGGCATTGGTGTTCCTGCTTATTATGGCACCTCCGCACTCCACATGTCTCCTCTCGATCATCTTTGGCTTCACATTAAAGGTCTTGAGCCATAAGCCAAAGTGCGGAGTGACGTGGAGAAAAGCCTCGCACACAATGATGAACGACGAGATATGGAGGATAGCATCTTGAGCTAGATCATGAAAATCCAACTCGTAATAGAACATGAGCCCCCTCACAAAGGGATCGAGGGTGAGGCCCAAGCCACGGAGAAAGTGAGGAACAAACACGGCGCTCTCATTGGGCTCTGATGTAGGGATGACCTGCCCTGGAGCAGGAAGCCTGTGCTGGATGTCGACGGTCAGATATCCGACCTCCCTAAGCCTCGCAATGTCCTCCTCTTGGATCGGGGAGGCCACCCACCGGCCTTGAGGGTTGGATCCGGACATAGTGGAGGATCTGGGGTGTTGGAGCTTAGGTCTCGGGTGTTAGAACTCGAGGTGCGAGAAGGCGCGAGGGAGGTGGAAAAGAGGCATAGGCCTCGGCCCCTTTATAAAGGGGGTGAATATCAAGAGTCCTTAGTGTGACCGCTTGAGGCTTATCTAAAAGCACACGGAGTCATGCCAACGGTCGTCGTGGGGTTACACACGCCCATATTGATGGAAGATCCCGTAATAAGAGGAACACGATCTCTACTTTGGCAGGTCGTGCCAATAAAACCGCCTCGCAATGCGAGTCAAGATGGGGCGAGAAACGCCGGTTCGTGTTGGATCGGGCCACGATGCAAAGGCACGATGTACGAAGATTGCCAACAGATCAGACTTATGCTATGTTCCCTACGATGGTATGTGAGAATCATCTCGCAGATCCGGACACGTTCTAAGTGTTCGATAATTACCTTGGAGTATTTGGAGAAGGAACCCGCCTTGCAATGCCGAAGACAAGACTGCACGCCGGACTCATCGTCATTGAAGCCTGGTTCAGGGGCTACTGAGGGAGTCCTGGATTAGGGGGTATCCGGACAGCCGGACTATATACATCGTCCGAACTATTGAAGCGTGAAGATACAAGAGTCAAGACTCCATCCCGTGTCCTGATGGGACTCTCCTTTCCGTGGAAGGCAAGCTTGGCTATCCGAATATTGTATTTCCTTCCTTGTAACCGACTCCGTGTAAACCCTAGCTCTCTCCAGTGTCTGTATAAACCGGAGAGGTTGGTCCTTAGAAGGCTGATCGCAATTACTATCATAATCATCATAGGCTAGCTTCTAGGGTTTAGCCTCTACGATCTCGTGGTAGATCTACTCTTGTACTACTCATATCGTCAATATTAATCAAGCAGGAAGTAGGGTTTTACCTCCATCGAGAGGGCCCGAACCTGGGTAAACATTGTGTCCCTTGCTTCCTGCTACAATCAGCCTAAGACGCACAGATCGGGACCCCCTACCCGAGATCCACCGGTTTTGACACTGATAGTCATCGAGGGTGATTCCATCTTAACCACTTCCGATACGACTCTGTCGTGCAACCCCTCAAGTGTGAACCTCGGGGGTGATTCCTCTTACGTTCACCTTGATGATTACATCGAGTGGAATTCATCGGGGGTGATTCCTCGGGTTTTCCCCTTGATGTTTAGACACACATTTACTATGATTACTATGACTTTACACTGAACCATGCTACTAAAGACGGGTCGACCCTGAGGGGTACCCGCGCGAGCATAATTGCGTGTGATGTGGAGTCGGGTTGACCTTGAAGGTGCCCGCGAGATAATTACAAGGCGTGACCGGGCATTCTTAGCCCTTGCCACAAGTCCTCGAGACGGGGCAACGGGGTCACATCTTTCGTGAGTCTCTGCTTGTTACCGCGTGTTCCTAATCCACTACTATTTGGATATTTGATCCGAGGGGCCTCTGGCTTGATAGCACTAACCATCACATGGGCATAGTATGGGTGTTCTGCGTTGTATGCATCGGCCAAAGTTTAATAGACGTCAGCGACTGAGCGACGCGCACCGGGTTGGACTGTGTAAGCACCTGCCTTTTTGAAGGAGGTAGCTAGGTCTGCTCACCGGCCGCCCTCGCAACATGCAAGAGTTCCCGGGGCGATGGCCCATGACCCCTGGGGGCATAAGTTTAGTCCGGCATGCTGAACTCTCTATTAAGCCTAGGTCGGGTTGCAGCGTATTATTTGGCCGAGGCCGGGCATGACCTAGGAAAGTGTGTCCGGCCGGAGTTAATCGAGCGTGGTGGGTAAGTTGGTGCACCCCTGCAGGGAAGAAAACATCTATCGATAGCCTGTCCTACGGTAACGGACACTTGGAGTTGTATCCCGATCGATACAACCAGAACTGGCTACTCATGATGAGAAATGGATTGAGATGAAAAATGGATAGTATGGCTCTAGGATTGCTTTCTCCCAGGGAGTCGAGAAAGGATCTCTGGCCGAGGTTGATAACACTATTACTACTTTACTTTATGCTACTCTACTCCCTCCTGTTTGCTGCAAGATGGTGGTTTCCAGAAGGTGTTAGTCTTTGATAGGACTAGCTTCTCCCCCTATTATTCTGGCATTCTGCAATTAGTCCACAGATACAACCCCCTTTCATTGATACCGATGCATATGTAGTGTAGATCCTTGCTTGCAAGTACTTTGGATGAGTACTCACGGTTGCTTTGCTCCCCTTTTTCCACCTCTTTCTATTCTTCTCAGATGATGCAACCAGATGGTGGAACCCAGGAGCCAGACGACACCACCGACGACTGCTACTACCCCGAGGGTGCCTACTACCACATGACGGACGCCGACGACCAGGAGTATTTAGGAGGCTCCCAGGCAGGAGGCCTTGGCTTTTCGATCGATGTTGCTTTTGTGCTGGCCTTCTTAAGGCAAACATGTCTAACTTATGTCTGTACTCAGATATTGTTGCTTCTGCTGACTCGTTTGTATTCGAGCCCTCGAGGCCCCTGGCTTGTACTCCCTCCGTTCGGAATTACTTGTCTCGGAGATGGATATATCTAGAACTCAAATACGTCTAGATACATTCATTTCTGCGACAAGTAATTCCGAACGGAGGGAGTAATATAAAGCTTGTATTATTTTAATTTGTGTCTAGAGTTGTGTTGTGATATCTTCCCGTGAGTCCTTGATCTTGATCGTACACATTTGCGTGTATGATTAGTGTACGATTGAATCGAAGGCGTCACAAATGCATACTGAGGAACACTAAGGCCACCGGCAGAATAGTTGAATGGGCATTGGAATTATCAAGCTTTGGACTGAAGTACGAAAGCACCTCAACCATTCAAAGCAGAGCGCTGGCAGAATTCATTGCAGGGTGGACACCTACACCAGACGAAGAGACATTGGAAACCGTTATCACCGGCAAGGAAGCCCCCAAGAATGGATCATCTACTTCGATGGCGCTTTTTCACTACAGGGCGGGGGGGCTGGCGTGCTCTTCGTCTCACCCACCGGAGAGCACCTGAAGTATGTGGTCCAAATGCTTTTTCCCCAGAAGGAGGCTACAAACAACACTGCTGAATATGAAGGGCTCCTTAACGGGCTTAGGATTGCGATAGAGTTGGGGATTAAGAAGTTGATCATCCGCGGAGATTCACAACTTGTGGTGAGGCAAATCAACAAGGATACCAGAGCCCGTTAATGGAGGCATATGTTGAAGAGGTGAGGAAGTTGGAGGAACACTTTGACAGATTGCAAATGGAGCACGCACCACGTGAGGAAAACAGCACCACTGATTATCTATCAAAGTGTGATGCACAAAAGCTCCCTGTGGAACCAGGAACCTTTGTCCTCCATCTGACTCAACCATCAGTATCTCCATTGGCGATGGCTAGGAAGAGGAGGAAGCTGGACCCGGCAAGCCTTTACCGGCAGAACCTTCAAAGGTCCCCGGTAGAGGAGCTACCGGAACAACTCCACCTCGCTTGGAGAGCCTCACTCCCCCACAAGACCGCATGTCTTTATGGACGAGGCAGGTGCTCCCATGGGTGAGGAGGTGCCATTGGCCCTAGTTGTCGAGCTACAAGCTCCAACCTGGGCACAACACATCGTCCACTACCCCCAAACTGGAGAACTTCCCGAAGAGCAAGAAGAAGCTGAAAGAGTATCCCGGAGGGCCAGTATGTATCAGTTTGTCGACGACACGTTATATAGAAGGAGACCCAACGGTGTGAAATTAAAGTGCATTTGCTAGGAAGAGGGGAAGGAACTGTTGGTAGAGAAACACAAAGGCATGTGCGGCTCTCATATTGGATCAAGAGCCTTGGTTGGAAAGGCTTTCCGGCAAGGTTTCTACTGGCACACGACCCTCCAAGATGCAACCAAGCTAATCACCAGATGTGAAGCCTGCCTGTTCCGCTCCAAGAACATCCATCAAGCTCTCAAGACGATCCCTTTACCATAACCATTTTCAGTCTGGGGGCTCGACATCTTGGACCCCTTCCCCCGTGCTACCGGGGGCTTTGAATTCTTGTATGTCGCAATCGACAAGTTTAAAGTGGCGGGAAGTGGAGCCCGTGAGGAAGGTGACCGCACAATCAGCTATCAAGTTCTTGAAAGGATTGGTGTGCCGTTTCGGAGTATCCGCTAGAGTCATCACTGACAACGACACCCAATTCACAAGCCACACCTTCATGCAATACGTTCAAACCCTCGGAAGTAAGGTTTCATTCGCCTCTGTGGCCCATCCCATACGCAATGGACAAACTGAGAGGGCGAACATTGAAGTGTTGTGAGGACTCAAGATAAGAACATTTGATAGGCTGCAAAAGTGTGGCAGATGCTGGATCGATGAGTTGCGGTGGTTCTTCCGTCCCTCTGTACGACACCAAATCGAGCTATGGGCCAGACTCCCTTCTCCCTAGTGATGTAGGGTAGAACCCTAGATGCCCGATCTTTCACGTTTGGAGGGGATCCTACCAAGAACATGAAGAACACGAGAGGGGAAATGAGGGGAACACGAGGGAAACACACGAGAAAACACTTAACCAACAAGAATATAGTCACACATGTGCTAGATCCTCGAAACAAAAAAGGGTACAAGATTCGAATCCAACAAGGGACGATACATAGGGTAACCGGTTCTTCCTCGTGAGGAGGTCTTGAAGAGGGTCTTCTCCGAGAGGAGGTCTTGAATCCAAGTGGATCTTCTCCGAAGAGGTGTCGGTCCCTCACGGTGGAGTAGATCCGGATGGATGAGCAAGGCTCTATCTCAAAGTAGGAGCTATCACAATGCTAACCCTAGAAGAGAGGTCGAGAAGTCATATATATAGGCTAAGGGGGCGAAGGGGTACATGGGCCTCGACCCAAAACGCGCATGCAGGTGGGGTTCGGATGATCCGGGCGGGGAGTCGGATGATCCGGCTTTGTCCAGATGATCCGGGTGATGGCCCGGATGAGTCGAAGGCGCAGGCGGTGGCGGCGATGGCCTGGATATCCAGAGGGGGGTCCGGATGTCTGGCTGGTGTTCGTATGATCCGGGTGCTCGTCCGGATGGTCTGGCTTCTGGGTCCAGCTATGGGTGTCGTTGGGCGCGTTATCCGGATCGTCCGGACCGGGGTCCGGATCGTCTGGGACCTCGTTCGGATCATCCGGCCAGCCTGGGACTTTCCTGATTTCTTCTCCGTCTTCAGCATGTCTTCTGCTTCCGATTCTCCTTGCTTCTTAGCTTCTCCATGGCTAAGTCCTTGGTACATGAGTATGCAAAGCGTCTCCGTTTAAGGTAGTAGCCATGTCTCGTGTGATTCGAAAGGGAGTTGTGAGTGGAGTGATGTCACCTCGGTTTCGAGAGCTCTTGCACGTGCTCTTGTCATTGGTCCAAGTGGTGTTGTAGGAGATGTAGATGCGTCCATGGGGATGATCGTGGGATGCTCCACATCATCTCCCCCCCCCCCCCGGGAAAGATCCGACCTCGGATCGAAAACTTCATCACCATGGTATGGCGAGAGGTCTTTGACATTGAAGATGTACTTGTCGCGTGGGAGGTAGAGCTTGTATGTGTTGTTGTTGTATCGTGCGAGCACCCTGAAGGGTCCATCAGCTCGGGGTAGAAGATTGGACTTGCGTTGTTGGGGAAGCGGTCCTTGCGAAGGTGTAGCCACACAAGATCTCCTATGTTGAATATCATGGGTTGCTTGTTGACGTTGAGCTTGGTCGCGAATCGTTATACTTGGCGCTCGATGGTGAGCCTTGTATCTTCATGCAACTTCTTGAGGTAGCTTGCTCGTGCACTCGCTCGAAAGGGGACTTGCCGGTAGTCTTATGTCTTGCGCGGTTGTAGGCGTACTCGGCGATGGGTAGGCACTCCTCCCACTCCCTGGTGTTCTTCTTGATAAACACGTGAAGTAGAGTGGAGAGTGTTCGGTTTTTCACCTCCGTTTTGCTGTCGGTTTGGGGATTGTATGCCGAAGAGAACAAGAGCTTGATTCTGAGCTTGGTGCATAGAGTCTTCCAAAAGTAACTCAAGAACTTGACGTCGCGGTCCGAGACGATCGTCTTGGGCACTCCATGTAGGCGCAAGATTTCCCTACAAAAGATATTTGCAATATGTGAAGCATCGTCTATCTTGTTGCATGGGATAAAATGACCCATTTTAGAGAATCGGTCCACAACAACAAACACGTAATCCTTTCCATTTTGAGTTCTAGGCAAACCAAGTACAAAATCCATGCTAATGTCTTCCTGAGGTTGATAAGGAATACGAAGAGGCATGTAAAGACCATGGGATTGAGCTTTTGACTTAGCTTTGCGACATGTAGAGCATCGGTTGATGAAGCGTGAGACGTCGCAGAACATCTTGGGCCAAAAGTAGTTCTTGGAAAGCGTGGCGAATGTCTTGTCATGTCCAAAGTGTCCCATGAGTCCGCCTCCATGAGCCTCTTGCAAAAGGAGCAAACGAAGAGAAGACTCGGGAATGAAAAGTTTGTTAGCTCTCATAAGATAATCATCCTTGATGTAATATTGTTCCCAAGATGTATGCGTCAAACATTTGGCATAAGGAATAGCAAAAGTTGGATCATGCGCATACAAGTCTTTTATGTGCTCAAAGCCAATGACATTCAATTCAAGTTTAGTGACAAACGTGCATATGCGGGAAAGGGCATCCGCCACTACGTTTTCCTTACCCTTGATGTACTTGATGACATAAGGAAAAGACTCTATAAATTCACTCCATTTTGCATGACGCTTGTTTAACTTAGTTTGTCCTTTTAAGTACTTAAGCGTTTCATGATCGGTACGACTGATAAATTCATGAGGGCGAAGATAATGTTCCTGTTCACACAAAACTCGCACTAAAGCATATAGCTCTTTTGTCATAGATGGGGTAATTGAGTTGCGCTCTCGAAAGTTTTTCACTAAAATATGCTATGGGGCACTTCTCTTGTGTTAACACACCTCCTATGCCATGACCACTAGCATCACAATGAATCTCAAAAGGTTTCTCAAAGTTGGGTAATGCAAGCACGGGAGCATGAGTAAGCAAATTCTTAAGCTCATTAAATGTGGTATCTTGGGATGGTCCCCAAACAAATGGCACATTCTTCTTACTCAAGGAATGTAAAGGAGAAGCAATGGTGCTAAAATCCTTCACAAAACTACGATAGAAACCGGCTAAACCAAGAAGAATACGCACTTGTTGTAAGTTGGTTGGTTGGGGCCAAGTTTTAATAGCATTGATCTTAGATTCATCTACATGAAGACCCTTAGACGACACAACAAAACCCAAGAAAACAAGCTTATCAACACCAAAAATACATTTTTCTTTGTTAGCATAAAGGTGTTCTTTCCTAAGGGTTTGCAACACGGTTCTAAGATGGGTGACATGCTCCTTGAGTGATTTGCTAAAGACAAGAATATCATCGAAATAGACCACAACAAATACACCAATATAGGGATGAAGAACAAAGTGCATGACTCGCATGAAAGTACCGGGTGCTTCGGATAAACCCATAGGCATAACTAGCCATTCATATAAGCCAAATTTTGTCTTAAATGCGGTTTTCCATTCATCACCTTCTTGGATGCATATTTGATAGTAGCCACTCTTAAGATCAATCTTAGAGAAAATGGCGGCTCCGATAAGCTCATCAAGCATATCATCTAAGCGTGGAATAGGATAACAATATCTAACGGTGATAGCATTGATGGGACGGCAATCAGAAACCATGCGATAAGTACCGTCTTTCTTTGGAACAAGTATGACCGGAACGGCACAAGGGCTCAAACTTTCACGTACTTGACCATTGTCGATTAGTTGTTGCACTTGCCGTTGGATCTCCTTAGTTTCCTCGGGGTTGACGCGGTAGGGAGCTTTGTTAGGTAGAGGCACTCCGGGGATGAGGTCGATTCGGTGCTCAATGCCTCGTAGTGGAGGTAGACCCGGAGGTAGCTCATCGGGGAAAACATCTTGGAATTCCTACAAAAGAGAAGACAACACTAAAGGTAGATCATGAGAGGTGTTAGTTTTTGGTGCCTCGTCTTTGCACACAAAGACAAAGTGCATAACACTTGATGGGTTATCAAACACTTCTCTCATCTCACTTTTGGTGGCAAATAGGACTAAGCTTTTCTTGTCGCTCATCGTGGAGGCACTCGATTTTGGTTTTTGGCGCTCACTCTCTTTTGGGTGGATCACTCTCTCACTCTTTTCTCCATGATGGGTGGCTTGCTTGTCGGCGATCACTTGACTTGGAGACATAGGTCGTAGCACATACTCCTTTCCTTTCATATTGAAGCTATAATGATTGGTACGCCCATTGTGGATGACGCTGCGGTCAAATTGCCATGGTCGACCAAGAAGGAGGTGGCAAACGGACATCAAGATGACATCACACTCCAAAGTGTCTTCATATGCTCCAATTTTGAAGGAGACTTTGACTATATGCTCAATTTGTATGATGCCGGAATCGCTTAGCAATTGGACCTTGTAGGGATGCGGGTGCTTCATCCTGACCAATTGGAGCTTGGAGCATAGTCCTTCACTTGCCAAGTTGTGACAACTACCTCCATCGATGATGACCTTGACGGACCTTCCATTGATGCCAGCCTTTGTGTGGAAGATGTGGCATCTTTGGTCTTCGTCTTGTTGATGTTGAAGAGTCAAGACTTTGGAGACAACGAGAGCGGGGCTCGAATCCTCATCACAAAAGACTTGATCATCTTCATCTTCGTTCACGCGCCGGTGCATGGCCACTTGCTCAAGGGCTTCCATCTCCTCTTCACTCATGGAATCATAGGTTCCGTCGTCGTTGAGGATCATGGTGTGCTTGTTGGTACACTCAAAGGACTTGTGGCCTCAGCCGCCGCAAGTGAAACACTTGATGGAGCTTGTCTTTACGGTCTCATCGGTTGGAGTAGATGATGAAGTGTGCGGCTTGAAGTTTCTTGTAGTAGAAGGAGGACAACTTGAGGTTGTCGAAGTTTTCTTGTAACTCGACTTGTCGTCGTTGCTTGTAGATGGCTTGGTTGAGGTAGAAGTTGTTGGAGTCATTGAAGCTTGGGTGTTGGAGAACTGGTAGGTCTTGGACGAGTACTTGGCGTACTTGAAGTCATCTTGCACTTGACGTTCCGCTTTGGTAGCTTGATGCACGAGCTCAATGAGGTTGGAGTAGGGTTGGAAGTCGGCAATCTTCTTGATGGGATGATTGAGGCCATTCAAGAAACGAGCCATAGTTTGCTCATCATCTTCCGTTACATTGGCCCGCATCATTGTTGTCTCCATTTCATTGTAGTATTCTTCAACACTCTTTGTTCCTTGCTTGAGGAGTTGGAGCTTCTTGAAGAGATCGCGGTTGTAGTAGGTGGGCACAAAGCGTGCTCGCATGACATCTTTCATTTGAGCCCAAGTGGTGATTGGTAGTTCACCTCTTGCTTCTCGGCGCTCAAGGACTTGTTCCCACCATATGAGCACATAGTCGTGGAACTCAAGTGATGCCATAGCGATCTTCTTCTCTTCCTCGTAGTTGTGCAAACGAAAGATTTTGTTGACCCTCAATGCCCATGATAGGTACTCTTCAGAATCATTGCTTCCATTGAACTTGGGAATGGTGAACTTTAGCTTGCGGTAGCGTTGCTCTTCATTGTGTTGGGGTTGAGGGTGATGATGACGCCCTTGACGTGGAGGATTATCAACCTCATGTTGCTCTTGGCGTGGAGGATTTTCATAGTCGTCTTGCTCTTGTCGAACTTGAGGTTGTGGAGGAGCTTATCGAGCTTGTGGAGGAGCTTGAGGAACTTGACGATGCACTCTTGGTTGGTAGTTTCACTCTTGGATTTCTTCGTGAAGTGCTTCCTCTTGATTGCACCTATCTCGGTTGCGGTTAGCAATGGCTCAACTTGATTCTTGAAGGGCATGTTGCGCCTCAAGAGCTTGTGCTTCATGTTGTTGTTGTTGAAGACATTGAGCCTCGGCGTCTTGTTCATCTTGATGTTGTCGCACTCGCTCTTCCTCTTGGTGACGTTGACGTTGTTGTTCTTTAGGTTGTGCAAGAGGAGCTTGGTGTTGACGGTGTTGATGTGCTTGCTCGTCGACTTGCTCTTGTGGATGATTGCCGTGTAAAGGATTACGAGATGCTAGACGGTTTTGACGTGCGGCTCGACGTAGAGTGTTTGATGAGGACATCAATACAATTGTTACACCCACAGCCCCTGCTGCTATACATACTGGACCAATTACTAGAGCTCGTGCATGCCAACTAAATTACCAGGTACTTTCGTTTCTTGGTAATGATTCCAATGTTCATGAGAATATGATGCTGCCTAAATTGGATACATTTGTTTTGCTTACAAATGAAGGGCCTAGCTTGGAGAAGGATGAACATTGGAGCAAGAACAAGCATGGAGATGATGGCATGCGCAAGGGGAACAAGAACGGAGTTGCAAGTGATGATTTCAGGACTTTGAAGCCACCATAATGGGTGCATGAAGCCTTGGACGAAATATACAAGATGCCACTTCATAAATTTCGTCCCGAGGCTATTTTAGGTGCTGCGTCACCTTATTATTGGGCCAGGCCCATGTAATTTCGAAATACATAAGTATAGGCTATTTTTAGAGTCCGTATGTGTGGGGAAACAAGAGATAGGGTTGATTTCGGGGCCCTCCACCAAGGGTCACGAAATTCCCCCCTCTTCCTCCATATATACAGCTCTTAGGGCATCGTTTAGACTTTGGGTTTTGTTTAGATTAAAAGTTCGCCATAGCTGCAACTTCGCGTACTTCATTTGTGTTCAACGACCAGACAAAGGCGTCACAGAACCCCACCTTGATCAATAAAGCTTTCATCTTATATTCGCAATATCCAGATTGCAATCTCAGTTTCTTGCTTGTTCTTCGTTTGCTTGCAGGAAACAGACCCTCGTGGTCAGGTTGATCATGCTCCGGCATGGTCAATAACCTCTCGGAGTTGGTTTAGCGATTACTAAGGCGCGACGTCCTCGCACGTTGGTAGTCGGATCATCAAAGTCGACTGCCACCAAAGTGATATCCATCATCTCATTGAAAGACGGGATACCTTTGCCTCTATCAAGTGGTATCAGATTTCCAGGTTGCTCGGTGAGATTTTACAGTTATTCGTAGTTTAGATCGAGTCTGTTCTTCATACCTACAGTCCATGAAAAAGCCAAAAAAAATTAGGGTTAGTTCATCATATCCAAAGCAATCTGAGCCTTTGCATAATCTTTTTAGGGTTTTGCTTTGTTGAATTTGTGGGTGCATCGTCGTGTCTAGTTGCTGGTCTTAGCGTTAGTCTTTTAGAGTTTCGAGTTCTGGTCATAAGTTGTCACGCCGCCACCGCACCATCATCATCGCCCCTGTCACCTACCACCACCGCTCTGAATCCGTATCCATATACCACCACCAATCCGTATCCATATACCACCACCGATCCATATCCATATATTACCACCGCTGCCATATACAACCACCGCTGCCATCTACCACCATATATCCACCACCAATCCGAGTTCTTGTCATATTAGGTTTGTTTTCGAGATCCATCTAGATTCCGATTCGTGTTTCCTTGCCGGAGTAGGATTCGGAAAAAAAAAGAGTCTCGAAACCACCCTCCGTTTAGGCCCAAAAATTTTCGAAAACGCATTTTTCGAAAAAAATTCTGGCTATCCTATTTTTAGGTGTTTCTGAGTGTTTTGAGACAGGTGCCATTATAGGAAGTTTTTTTTTTGACCCGTTTCCAGTTTTTGGGTTCGGGAAGTCGAAAAATCGAAAAAAAAATTGGTCGAAAAAATTTCGTGCCCATCCTGTCAGTTTGACCTAGGAAGAGTTTTGAGACACTCGCCATTATAGTGATTTTTCACAAAAAAAACAGCGCAAAAAAAAGAGCGCAAAAAAAGAGCGAAAAAAAATTCCAGAGTGTGCTTTTCCCTTGTTTACGTGCAGCACTGTGATTTTGTTAGTGTTCTAGGCTCGAGGAGAGACGGGTTGCTGCTGCTGTTTGTGCTTTCACTAGTTTTGCATGTGTATGGTGGTCTGAACATTGTAGATTATATCTTATTCCAACTACTTGGGCTGCTTTGAAAACTGCTATGCGTACGCGTTGGGTTCCACCATAATATCAACGTGAATTGCTTCAAAAATTGCAGCGTTTAAGACAAGGGAAAAATTCTGTAGAAGAATATTATCAGGAATTACAAACTGGCATGATTAGATGTGGTATTGCTGAGGAGAATGAAGCTATGCTTGCACGTTTTCTGGGTGGATTAAATAGAGAGATTCAGACCATTCTAGACTATAAGGAGTATACTAATATCACTCGTTTATTCCATCTTGCTTGTAAAGCTGAACGTGAAGTGCAGGATCGACAAGCATTGGCGCGATCTAACTTTTCTGCAGGCCGACCTTCATCATGGACACCGCGTGCATCTTCTACTTCAACTGCACCAGCACCTCAATCAGGTGCCTCCTCCAGTCGTGATACAAGAAAACAGGCACAACCACCATTATCTGCCAAGAGCGCACCTGTTGGGCCTGCACAGAGTTCTTCTTCTTCCATGGCATCAACAGGGCACACAAGTGATATTATTTGTCGTCGTTGTAAGGGAGGAGGTCATTACGCGAGAGAATGCAAATCTCCGCGTGTGATGATTGCTACCGCGGATGGTGGATATGAGTCCGCTAGTGACTATGATGAGGAGATTTTGGCTCTTATTACACGTGAAGAACATGGTGGAGATGATTCTGATCATGAGACGCAATACATGGCTCCTGAAGACGCTGACAGGTATGAATGTTTAGTTGTTCAACGTGTTTTGAGTGTGCAGGTCACACAAGCTGAGCAAAATCAGAGGCACAATTTGTTCCATACCAAGGGAGTTGTGAAGGAACGTTCTGTGCGCGTCATAATAGACGGAGGGAGCTGTAACAACTTAGCTAGCATGGAGATGGTGGAGAAGCTTTCTCTCACCACAAGACCACATCCACATCCTTACTACATCCAATGGTTCAACAACAGCGGCAAGGTTAAGGTAACACGTACTGTTCGTGTGCATTTTAGTATCTCTACATATGCTGATTATGTTGATTGTGATGTGGTACCTATGCAAGCATGTTCCTTATTACTTGGTAGACCATGGCAATTTGATAAAAACTCTGTACACCATGGTAGAAACAATCACTATACTCTTGTTCATAAGGATAAAAATATTACTTTGCTTCCTATGACTCCTGATTCCATTTTGAAAGATGATATTAATAGAGCTAATAAAGCAAAACAGGAGAAGAATAAGAGTGAAAATCAGATTGTGGCAAAAGAATTTGAGCAACAAATGAAGCCTAATAATAAACCATCTAGTGTTGCTTCTGAAATTAAATTGAAAAGTGCATGTTTATTTGCCACCAAATCTGATATTGATGAGCTAGATTTCAGCAAATGTGTTTGCTATGCTTTTGTGTGCAAAGAGGCATTATTTTCATTCGAGGACGTGCCTTCCTCTTTGCCTCCTGCTGTCACTAACATTTTGCAGGAGTTCGCTGACGTCTTTCCACAAGACGTGCCACCGGGATTACCGCCTATTCGAGGGATTGAGCATCAGATTGACTTAATTGCCGGTGCTTCACTGCCAAACCGTGCACCATACCGTACCAATCCAGAGGAGACGAAGGAGATTATGCGTCAAGTACAAGAGCTTCTCGACAAAGGTTATATACGCGAATCCCTTAGTCCTTGTGCTGTTCCTATTATTCTAGTGCCGAAAAAGGATGGTACATCACGTATGTGTGTTGATTGTAGAGGCATTAATAATATTACTATTTATTATCGTCATCCTATTCCTAGGCTCGATGATATGCTTGATGAATTGAGTGGCTCTACAATATTCTCCAAAGTTGATTTGCGTAGTGGATACCATCAAATTCGTATGAAATTGGGAGATGAATGGAAAACAGCATTTAAAACTAAGTTTGGATTATATGGGTGGTTAGTTATGCCTTTTGGGTTAACTAATGCACCTAGTACTTTCATGAGATTAATGAACGAAGTTTTACGTGCTTTCATTGGACGATTTGTGGTAGTTTACTTTGATGACATATTGATTTATAGCAGATCTTTGGAAGAACATTTGGAACATTTACGTGCTGTTTTTATTGCTCTACGTGATGCATGTTTGTTTGGTAACCTTGGGAAGTGCACCTTTTGCACCGACCGAGTATCTTTTCTTGGCTATGTTGTTACTCCACAGGGAATTGAAGTTGATAAAGCCAAGATTGAAGCTATTGAGAGTTGGCCGCAGCCCAAAACGGTCACACAAGTGAGGAGTTTTCTTGGCCTCGCTAGATTCTATAGGCGTTTTGTGAGAGATTTCAGCACCATTGCAGCACCTCTCAATGAGCTTACAAAGAAAGATGTGCCTTTTCTTTGGGGTACCGCACAGGAAGAAGCCTTCTCGGTATTGAAAGATAAGTTGACACATGCTCCTTTACTCCAACTTCCTGATTTTAATAAGACTTTTGAGCTTGAATGTGATGCTAGTGGAATTGGATTAGGCGGTGTGTTATTACAAGATGGCAAACCTGTTGCATACTTTTCTGAAAAATTGAGTGGGCCTAGTCTAAATTATTCTACTTATGATAAAGAATTATATGCTCTTGTTCGGACTTTAGAAACATGGCAACATTATTTATGGCCCAAAGAATTTGTTATACATTCTGATCATGAATCTTTGAAACATATTAAAAGTCAAGCTAAACTGAATCGTAGACATGCTAAATGGGTTGAATTCATTGAGACTTTTCCTTATGTCATTAAACACAAGAAGGGAAAAGAAAATGTTATTGTTGATGCATTGTCTCGCCGCTACACTATGCTTTCACAACTTGACTTCAAAATATTTGGTTTGGAGACCATCAAAGATCAATATGTGCATGATACTGATTTTAAAGATGTAATGCAGAATTGTAAAGAAGGAAGAATGTGGAACAAGTTCGTTGTTAATGATGGATTTGTGTTTCGTGCTAACAAGCTATGCATTCCAGCTAGCTCCATTCGTCTTTTGTTGTTGCAGGAGGCGCATGGAGGAGGATTAATGGGACACTTTGGCGTGAAGAAGACGGAGGACGTACTTGCTACACATTTCTTTTGGCCAAAGATGAGACGGGATGTTGAGCGTTTTATTGCTCGCTACACTACATGTCAAAAAGCTAAGTCACGACTCAATCCTCATGGTTTATATATGCCTTTGCCTGTACCTAGTGTTCCTTGGGAGGATATATATCTATGGACTTTGTTTTAGGTTTACCTCGAACAAAGAAGGGGAGGGATAGCATATTTGTTGTCGTGGATAGATTCTCGAAAATGGCACACTTTATACCATGTCATAAAAGCGATGATGCTGTTAATGTTGCTGATTTGTTCTTTCGTGAAATTATTCGCTTGCATGGCGTGCCAAATACTATTGTTTCAGATCGTGATACTAAATTTCTTAGCCACTTTTGGAGATGTTTATGGGCTAAGTTGGGGACTAAACTGCTTTTTAGTACTACTTGTCACCCCCAAACTGATGGACAAACTGAAGTAGTCAATAGAACGCTGTCTACTATGCTTAGGGCTGTTTTGAAGAATAATAAGAAAATGTGGGAGGAATGCTTGCCTCATATTGAATTTGCTTATAATCGTTCATTGCATTCTACTACTAAGATGTGCCCTTTTGAAGTTGTGTATGGTTTCCTACCTCGTGCACCTATTGATTTGTTGCCTCTTCCATCTTCGGAGAAGGTTAATTTTGATGCTAAACAACGTGCTGAATTGATTTTAAAAATGCATGAGTTAACTAAGGAAAACATTGAGCGTATGAATGCTAAATATAAACTTGCTGGAGATAAGGGTAGAAAACATGTTGTGTTTGCACCTGGAGATCTTGTTTGGTTAGATTTGCGTAAGGATAGATTTCCTGATTTGCGCAAATCAAAGTTAATGCCACGTGCTGATGGTCCCTTTAAGGTGTTAGAGAAAATAAATGATAATGCATATAAACTTGAGCTGCCTGTAGATTTTGGGGTTAGTCCCACTTTTAACATTGCAGATTTGAAGCCTTATTTGGGTGAGGAAGATGAACTTCCGTCGAGGACGACTTCATTTCAAGAAGGGGAGGATGATGAGGACATCAATACAATTGTTACACCCACAGCCCCTGCTGCTATACATATTGGACCAATTACTAGAGCTCGTGCACGCCAACTAAATTACCAGGTACTTTCGTTTCTTGGTAATGATTCCAATGTTCATGAGAATATGATGCTGCCTAAATTGGATACATTTGTTTTGCTTACAAATGAAGGGCCTAGCTTGGAGAAGGATGAACATTGGAGCAAGAACAAGCATGGAGATGATGGCATGCGCAAGGGGAACAAGAACGGAGTTACAAGTGATGATTTCAGGACTTTGAAGCCACCATAATGGGTGCATGAAGCCTTGGACGAAATATACAAGATGCCACTTCATAAATTTCGTCCTGAGGCTATTTTAGGTGCTGCGTCACCTTATTATTGGGCCAGGCCCATGTAATTTCGAAATACATAAGTATAGGCTATTTTTAGAGTCCGTATGTGTGGGGAAACAAGAGATAGGGTTGATTTCGGGCCCCTCCACCAAGGGTCACGAAATTCCCCCCTCTTCCTCCATATATACAGCCCTTAGGGCATCATTTAGACTTTGGGTTTTGTTTAGATTAAAAGTTTGCCATAGCTGCAACTTCGCGTACTTCGTTTGTGTTCAACGACCAGACAAAGGCGTCACAGAACCCCACCTTGATCAATAAAGCTTTCATCTTATATTCGCAATATCCAGATTGCAATCTCAGTTTCTTGCTTGTTCTTCGTTTGCTTGCAGGAAACAGACCCTCGTGGTCAGGTTGATCGTGCTCCGGCGTGGTCAATAACCTCTCGGAGTTGGTTTAGCGATTGCTAAGGCGCGACGTCCTCGCACGTTCATAGTCGGATCGTCAAAGTCGACTGCCACCAAAGCGATATCCATCATCTCATCGAAAGACGGGACACCTTTGCCTCTATCAGTGTTCGATGTCGGTGTGCTTGAGCCGGAGAGGGTGTCATCGGTGTGTCAACTTCAGCGGCTTCGTCTTGAGTATGAAGAAGTCGAAGAATGGCGGTTCACCAACATGGCACGAATCTCGTCCATTCTTGCATTGTTCTCTTGTTTGTGAGTGTCGAGCTTGTTGTCGAAGTAGTCTCTTGTTCGTTGCTCGGAGAATCGCAAGTCGGTGGCAAGATTGTCGATGCGGTCGCTCATTGCTTGTTGCTCTTGATGCAAAGCTCGTTGTGCACCAAAGAGGTGGCTCTTGGTGACGTATGATGACATGTCGTCATCTTGCTCGATGAAGAGTGGGTTGGTAGAAGAACTTGGCCTATCCATCATTCCAAGCAAAAATGTGAGTGGGAGAAAGAGAAGAACTTATACTAAATGTACCTTGACCGATGTTGAAGATGGATCAATGATAACTCAAATGTGGACAAGGAAATAGCACAATTGGTACCAATTCTTGTCGGTTCTCACACCTACACAAGTAAAAGCTTATGGTGGAGCTCGATTAGGATGGTGGCACAAAATTCGATGCAATTGTTAGTTAGACTCAAAAATGTTGAAAAAGATTCGCAAATTTGCAAATGCAACAAGTAGACCAAGCAAGTAGCGGTACACGGAAACACACATGCAAATAGATAAGTCGGGTTGTGCGGCCAAAAATGAGCCAAAATGTGGAGTCCACGAAAATACTCTTGTTGCACAACACTAGAGAGACGCTAGCACGATTGCACAATAGGCGGATACGGAACTTGTGCACAACCTACTAAGCAAAAATGCAACGACTTCTATCTCAAGTATGCTATATGTATGGTATTCCGATGGTATGATCCAAGATGATCGGATATGACAATCTTAATGTTGTATGATGCTATGGTTCTTGCTTATAAGCTCTTTGCTTATCTTTTCCTTTTGCTTAAAATCTTGTTTAGCTCATTCACTTTTGAGCTCTTTTCGCATGCAAAACTTCACGAACCAAGATAGCAATTGTGTATGTGATGACAACTTTGTGACACAAGAGATGATATCAAGATATGCACCATGATGATATGGTATGTATGCTTATGGGGAGTATGATCATTAATGTGCACAAGTCACATTGCTGGCAATACTCAAAGGCTAGTCTCGATGGGTAAGCAACGCAAAAGTAAGGCTATGGTGGTTATCGCAATGGCAAGGTGTAGACAAAGATGTCATCGAGGTTACCGTCCTTAGCAATGATGAGTACTCAGCGAAGATGAGTGGTGGTGATGTTGATGCCGCGCCTTACCTATTGATAAGTCTCCGTCATATCTACTTTTCCAAACACTTTTGCCCTTGTTTTGGACTCTAACTTGCATGATTTGAATGGAACTAACCCGGACTGACATTGTTTTCAGCAGAACTGCCATGGTGTTATTTTCGTGCAGAAATAAAAGTTCTCGGAATGACCTGAAAAATCCACGGAGCAACTTTTCAAAATAAATAAAAAATACTGGCGAAAGAATCAGCGTCAGGGGGCCCACACCTTGTCCACGAGGGCGGGGGGCATGCCCCCTGCCTCATGGGCCCCTTGACGTCCACCGACCTCAACTCCAACTCCATATATTTGCTTTCGTGGAGAAAAAAATCAGAGAGAAAGTTTCATCATGTTTTACGATATGGAGCCGCCGCCAAGCCCTAATCTCTCTCGGGAGGGCTGATCTGGAGTCCGTTCGGGGCTCCGAAGAGGGGGATTTGTCTCCGTCGTCATCATCAACCATCCTCCATTGCCAATTTCATGATGGTCACCGCCGTGCGTGAGTAATTCCATCATAGGCTTGCTGGATGGTGATGGGTTGGGTGAGATTTACCATGTAATCAAGTTAGTTTTGTTAGGGTTTGATCCCTAGTATCCACTATGTTCTGAGATTGATGTTGCTATGACTTTGCTATGCTTAATGCTTGTCACTAGGGCCCGAGTGCCATGATTTCAGATCTGAACCTATTATGTTTTCACGAATATATGTGAGTTCTTGATCCTATCTTGCAAGTCTATAGTCACCTATTATGTGTTATGATCCGACAACCCCGAAGTGACAATAATCGGGATACTTCTCGGTGATGACCATAGTTTGAGGAGTTCATGTATTCACTATGTGTTAATGCTTTGGTCCGGTACTCTATTAAAAAGAGGCCTTAATATCCCTTAGTTTCCATTAGGACCCCGCTGCCACGGGAGGGAAGGACAAAAGATGTCATGCAAGTTCTTTTCCATAAGCACATATGACTGTTCGGAATACATGCCTACATTACATTGATGAACTGGAGCTAGTTCTGTGTCACCCTATGTTATAACTATTATATGCGGAATCGCATCCGACATAATTATCCATCACTGATCCAATGCCTACGAGCTTTTCACATATTGTCTTTGCTTATTTACTTTACCGTTGCTGCTGTTACAATTACTACAAAACTGCTACTGTTACTTTTGCTACTGTTACTGTTACTTACATACTACTTTGCTACTAAATACTTTGCTGCAGATACTAAGTTATCAAGGTGTGGTTGAACTGACAACTCAACTGCTAATACTTGAGAATATTCTTTGGCTCCCCTTGTGTCGAATCAATAAATTTGGGTTGAATACTCTACCCTCGAAAACTGTTGCGATCCCCTATACTTGTGGGTTATCACGTATATAGCCGAAACACAATAGGGCACGGAAACCATAACTCAAATTCTCGGACCCAAAGTCGAATGGTGGTAAGGTGGGGTATGTCGGGGGTTGGCGGAGTTTAGGTGGTGGTGGTCGAAGTGGGTATGCGGGGGCGTAAGTGGCGGTGGACAAAAAATACAGAAAATGCAGTTTCGGCAAAGGTAGCTAGATGATCCGGGCCAGGACCTGAATGATCCGGGCGGGTCCGGATGATCTGGGTCGAGGTCCGGATGATCCCGGCAGGTCAACTACGCACGGGAATGGCTCGGGATGAACTCAAAAACGGGGAGAAATTCGAGGATTTCGAGGATTTTGGATGGATTTCGAGGGTGAGATGGTGGGGAAAGGCAAGATCCACTTGCAACACAACGAATCCACGGATCAAAATCAAAAAAACATCATCAAAACCAACAAATCACAAAAAAAATTGGGGGCTATTTTTTGGTGGGGATTTTCGGATTAGGACGAAAAACAACAAAATCAAGCTAGAAAACAAAGGGTAGGCGCTCCAAAAACGTGATCAACGTGGCTCATGATACCAAGATGATGTAGGGTAGAACCCTAGACGCCTGATCTTTCACGTTTGGAGGGTATCCTACCAAGAACACGAAGAACACGAGAGGAGAAACGAGGGGAAAATGAGGGAAACACACAAGAAAACACTCAACCAACAAGAATATAGTCACACATGCACTAGATCCTCGAAACACAAAAGGGTACAAGATCTGAACCCAACAAGGGACGATACATAGGGTAACCGGTTCTTCTCCATGAGGAGGTCTTGAAGAGGGTCTTCTCTGAGAGGAGGTCTTGAATCCAAGTGGATCTTCTCCGAAGAGGTGTCGGTCCCTCGCGGTGGAGTAGATCTGGATGGATGAGCAAGGCTCTATCTCAAAGTATGAGCTATCACAATTCTAACCCCAGAAGAGAGGTGGAGAAGTCATATATATAGGCTAAGGGGGAAAAGGGGTACATGGGCCTCGACCCAAAACGCGCACGCAGGCGGGGTCCGGATGATCCGGGCGGGGAGCCGGATGATTCGGGGTGTGTCCGGATGATCCGGGTGATGGTCCGAATGAGTCGAAGGCGCATGCGGTGGTGGCAATGGCCCGAATGTCCGGAGGGGGGTCCGGATGTAAGGCTGGTGTCCGGATGATCCGGGTGCTCGTCCGGATGGTCCGGCTTCGGGGTCCAGCTACGGGTGTCATTGGGCGCGTTATCCGGATTGTCCGGACCGGGGTCCGGGTCATCCGGGCTCTGTCCAGATTGTCCGGGACCTCGTCCAGATCGTCCGTCCAGCCTGGGACTTGGCTGATTTCTTCTTCGTCTTCACACATGTCTTCCACTTCCAATTCTCCTTGTTTCTTAGCTTCTCCATGGCTAACTCCTTGGTACCTGAGTATGCAAAGCGTCTCCGTTTGAGGTAGTAGCCATGTCTCGTGTGATTCGAAAGGGAGTTGTGAGAGGAGTGATGTCACCTCGGTTTCGAGAGCTCTTGCACGTGCTCTTGTCATTGGTCCAAGTGGTGTTGTAGGATATGTAGATGCGTCCATGGGGATGATTGTGGGATGCTCCGCATCACCTAGTCTATGGGGCAAAAGCAGTGCTCCCCACGGAACTCATATACGGGTCCCTGGAGTATTTGTCTACGATGAAGTAGCACAAGAGCAGCACTGGCATGACGACGCCATGCTCCTTGAGGAGAACCGTCTCCGGACTGCTGTACATGCTGCACACTACCAGCAAGCCATGCGCTGCTATCACAGCCGCAGGCAGGGATGGAGCCAGGATTCTAACATAGGGGGGCAAGGTTTTCCGTGTGGTGACTGACTGGAAAAAAAATTGTGCAGAGACGGTTGTGGCTTAGGTTCATCAAGAGAAGAAAACATGTGGTGGCTTTGAACAATTTATTTTTTACTAAAAGTTGCCATAAAAGAAATATAAGGGGTAATTCACATGCTAATGAACTAAATATTTCTACTGCTGGAAGGATTAAACAATGCAAAATCTTATCTTATGGGTCAGGACTCAGGAATATTTCCTAATAACAATTTCATGTATACAGTTTGTGTTCTTCCAGTCCTTTATTCTAAAGGTACAAATTAATCTAATTATAGGGAGGGAGTATAAGCCAAGGATGAAGTAAAGAGAATGAGAAACGAGAGTAAAATAGTCTTACTTGCCTCATCGCCGATCATGCTAGCTATGCGGCTGGTCGGCCGGCCATGCATCCCTACAAGCTTTGGATCGCCTTGCCCACTTCGACAGTCTAGATCTTGATTTAGGAATTACACGGTGTTGAATATGAAACTACCCTAGACGGCAGCTATACCTTAGTGATAGCACGGGAGGCAAGTAAAAGGAAAGGAAAATAACACTAATTACGTCTTCCATCTTCCTGTTGTGGGCTGCTGCAGGGGCCTGCTATAGATGGGCTTTATAGTTTTGCACTTCACGTGGTTAGGGGGGGCAAAGTTAGCCAAGCGTTCATTATTTCCCTTATTTTCTCAGCTGCTTGATCTTTATTACGTAAAAACAAAATTGTTAGGGGGGTCTAGCCCCCCCCTCCCCCCTTGGAATCATCCCTGATCTCCGTGCCCTCCGCGTCCGCCACCAAACCTGCGCAATGCATGCAGCATATGTGGCGGAAACGACAGGAGCAGAGAAGCTAGTGGAATGGCAGTTATCGCCCCGTGAACGTGGGACGTGGGTAGCCCATAGATCGTGGCTTAAATCTCCCCCATAACATTTTGCACGACACATGGAAAAACCGGAAACTGACTCAAACACAGGTTGATGAAGAAGCAAGGAAAATATCAAGGAATGAGCTACCGCAAGCCCCTTTTCCTATGTACATGATGGGGCCTACCCCAATGATGCTCGGCAGCACGTTCGGTCAGGCCCGGGGGCTCTTGTTGGTGCAACAAACCTTGGTGTGTGTTGCCCAGACCGTACACAAGCACAAAGGCAAGATTGCAGCAACAAGACAAGACCAAGCTGAAGAGATGGCTCTTTGAGAAACGAAAGGGCGGATCAAGAAGACTAAGACAAGCCAAAGGATCAAGATACCACTAAGGAAAAACCTCCCTTGCCGAGCAGGCGAGTCTGGTCAGGTCGAGGCTTCACCAAAGACAAGTCCCAAGATTTCCCCGGCAGGCTTGCCGGCCGCCAAGGGCAAGTTATCCCACCAAGACTCCACCGCTCCACCGCACAGCGAGGCAAGTCACTTATCAGTGCGGTGTCGAGCCTCTGAATGATGAAGTGGTTGTCATTTGGCACATGGCAGCCATTTGGAAAGAAGATTCACTCTGTATGACAACCATCCAGAGGCGTGTCATGCAGACAGACAAGAGGGTGGTTGAGCAGCGCGGCAGGCTTGCCGGGCTTCATCCTCAGCATGACACCTAGTAGTGCATTTAATGCACTCTATCCTAACCGCCAGAGTTAGGTATGATAGCACTGTTGGCTGTCTAATTAGTGGGTAATGACTGATTTGCCACTTTGATAGCCCCTTAGCCTATAAAAGGAGGGCCATGGTGACCTAAAATAGGATCCGGGCCCTTGTACACTCTTACACGCATGGTCGCTCTCCCCGAGGCAACCTTGTCGGGCTTAAGCGCTACGTGTTCGTCATGGTCCCCCATCCAATCCACCAAAGCGGGAGTAGGGTTTTACGCTTCGCAGCGGCCCGAACCTGGGTAAAAACCACCGGCGTCACCCCTGTTGTGCTGCTTCATGGTCTCCGCTCTTTGTGCAACGTGCCCCTCCCCCTTGTCGAACCACAAGGGGCCGATGGCCCCATAGGTGATCGTGTTGAACCACGACAAATAGATTATAGACGAAAGAGGGGATGCCATCCAGGGCATCCTCAAGCTTAGACTCTTGGGTCTTCCTTGAATATTACCTTGGGGTACCTTCGGAATCCCCAAGTTCAGGGTCTCGTCGCTCCTTATTCCTTCATCCATCGTGATCTCACCCAAAACTTGAAAACTTTAGCACACAAAACTCAACAAAAACCTTGTGATATCCGTTAGTATAATAGACAAATCATAAACTTTAGGTATCGTTATAAAACCATTCATATTTTATTATTTTATAGCTAATGTATTCTAACTTCTCCATGACTTATACCCTCTAATATAATCCATAGCGTCATTAAAACAAGAAAACTATGCAACAAAAACAAAATTTGTCCAAAACTGAATAGTCTGTAATGATCTGAACAAACATTATATTTCTGTAACTCCAAAATTCTGAAAAAATAGGGCAACATGGCAAATTTTTACATCAATCATGTGTAAAACATTTAGAATTTTATCACATTCTAGTGAATTATAGTAATTGCAGTAATGTGTGTAAAAGTTTCTGTTTTTTCATAGAATCAAGTCAACCATCAACCAAATCACCCCAAAGCCTTTACTTGGCTCAAACACGAATTAAAACATAAAAACACAATCACAACAGTATCAATAATTGCGTTAACACATCAAAACAGAAACTAAAAGCAAAAAAATTAATGTAACTATTGGGTTGCCTCCCAACAAGTGTTATTGTTTTACGCCCCTAGCTAGGCGTAAGGCATTGTTTCAAGTATTTTAATAAAAGTAAGGGAGATCATCCATGTTCATCTCATACTCCCTTCTTTTAGTAGCAGGCTTCCTACGAGGTAAGTAAAAATAATCAAAAGGGCTAAATTTAATAGGGTAAGGATCCGTAAGATCAAGTTTAGGAGGAGGAGGTTCATCCTTTGGCCCTTTGTAAGTGATGACTATTTCTATATTATGCATGTTTCTTTGAATATGTTACTTTAGCCTTTTCTTAAGCCCACACCCCAATCCATTATTTTGTATAGAAAAATTATCATTATGCTCGAAAGGTTTATCAAGTAAAACAGATGGGGGAACCTTTTTCCTAAGATTCACATTGTAAGCAGCATAATCTGGAGACTGTATTCTCCTTATTTCCTCTTGGTTGTAAAGAGTTTATTCTATAGGAGGATACCCACTACTTATATTGTAATAAGAAAATATTTCTCGTGCCTCCTTCATGATGTGGCTAAATTCATAAGCTAGAAATATAGTGGCTACGCGTTTAACAGAAGGATCATGTATGTTTGAAATTTCTAGAAGTGTCCTTTGTATAGCCGGATGCATATGCACAAATTGTCCTTCATATTCAACTATAAGCAAAGATATGGCATCCGCAAGTCTAGTAGTTTTATTAAGAATTGATCCTCCTAACATAGATAAGGTGCTAGCACAAGTAAACAAATCATGAATAATGCCTTTTCCAATAATATTACCACTACCTATACAAAGTTTTAGTATGCATGATAGTGGGTACTTCTTTATCATGATCATCATCGGCAAGGTTATCTAACTTTCCTTTAGCAACTTCATCAAAACTTCTTTTAATATTTTCATTTTCTATAAGTATAGCTTGATGATCAAAAGGTTTCACACTAGTTGCGGGAACATCGCTGACCTTTTCAAACTCAGACATGATAGCAACTTCAAGCAAAGCAAGCAAACTAACAAAGTAAAATATTCTTGGTGTTTTTGTTTTTATGAGAAGCATAGGGAGATGAAAAGGAGAGGAAAATAAAAAGTAGAGCAAATAGATGATAGTTTGTATGTAGGAACATGATAAGAATTTCATGATGTCTCCTCGGTAACGGTGCCAAAAATTCTTCCTGCTACTTGTAAACTGCATAGGGTTTTTCTCGAAGAGGAGGGGTGAAGCAGTATAGTAGAGATAAGTATTTCCTTCAGTGAGAACCAAGGTTGTCGAACCAATAGGAGAACCAAGCAAACTCTCGTCGTTAGCACCTACACACAGAAAAGCAAATACTTGCACCCAACGCGGGCAAGAGGGTTGTCAATCCCCTTGAACTCATAACTTGCAAGGATTAATTCTGATAGTAATAGATAGATAAAAAAGAAAAGAAAGAAAAAAGTAAATAAATTGCAGCAAAGTATTTTTTTAATACGATAAAAGTAAACCGGGGCATAGTTTTCACTAGAGGCTTCTCTCTCGAACACATAGCATATAGTGGATAAACAAATTGATGTTGGGCAATTGATAGAAAAGAGCATAGTTATGATGTTATTCATGAAAATGATCGTGCATATAGGCATCATGTCTGTGACAAGTAGACCGACTCCTGCCTACATCTACTACTATTACTCCACCAATCGACAGCCATCCAACATGCATATATGGTATTAAGTTCATAACAAACAGAGTGACGCTTTCAGCAACATGGCATGGTGTAGACAAAGTAGTCTCAAGCAATATGAATAAACCCCATTGTTTTATCCTTAAGGGCAACAATACAAATACATGCCTTGCTACCCCTTCTGTCACGAGGTGAGAACACCGCAAGATTGAACCCATTACAAAGCACCTCTCTCATTGATCTTCTTGGAGTTCTATCCTATGTAATCTTCTTTTGTGGTGTGTTTGTTGAGATCCGATGAATTGTTGGTTTATGATCAGATTATTCATTGAAAGTAATTTAGTCTTTTCTAAACTTTATTATGCATGATTATGATAGCTTTGTATTTCTGTTCGATCTATCCGTTTGGTTTGGCCAACTAGATTGATTTATCATCAGTGGGAGAACATTGTACTGAAGATCAAAGAAAGAGAGAAGAAGTCATCTAGCTACTAGCTATGGACCCGTAGGTCTGTGGTGAACTGCTCACACATCATCAGAGAGGCAGCAAGATTAATGTAGAGGCCCTCCATGATCGATTCCCCCTCCGGCAGAGTACCAAAAAAGGCCTCCAAATGGGATCGCGAAAGAACAGAAGCTTCCGGCGGTAGAAAAATTGTTTCGGGTGGCTCTCTGGGGTTTCCCAATATTTGAGAATTTACAGAAGTGAAATTAGGTCAGACGGAGCCACGTGGTGCCCACAAGGTAGCGCCCTGTTGCCTTGTCATCTCCTCGTTTGCCATCTGAGCTCCTCCTGAAGCTTCTAGGGTCTCTTTTGTCCAGAAAAAATCATCAAAAAAATTCGCGGCGTTTGGACTCCGTTTGTGATAGAGGCGAGGGTGTCCCGATCTTTCGATCAGATGACTATCGATCTGGTGGAGATGACTTTGACGATCTAACTACAAACATGCACGATGTTGTGCCTTAGCAATCGCTAAACCAATCTCCTGAGGTTACTGACAATGATGGAAGCACGATCAGCCTGACCACGAAGGTCTATTTCTGCATACAATCGAATAACAAGCAACAATATGATAATGCAATCTGAATATTGCGAATATAGATGAAGTATTGATAAAGGTGGGGATTCGAAAGCGGTCTTGGTCTGGTCGTTGGACACAAACTAAGTACACGAAGTTACAATGGCTAACTTTTAACTAAACAAATCCCAAGCAAAAAGCTACTAGATGGATCTACTTATATAGGAGCAAGGGATGGCAGCGAAGGAGGTGGGAGGACACCCCAAGGCAGCCTAAAACTAACCCTAGGTCGTACAAGGCCCATGGGGCCAAGTGGAGGTGATGTAACACCTTTGGACTTGTAGTTTGATTCGGATTCTGCTGCAGCGTTAGATTGTTTCGTCGATATCTCAACGCTCCGGACGAATTTGAAGGTGAATCCACTTGGGTTGGAAAGAGCACGAAATCTACTTTCCAACAAAAAAAAGAATCACCTAATTCGGAGTCCGTATAAAAGAGTTCTTGGCATTTTGAGTCAGGTATGTCTGTACAGTCCGAATCTGAATCTAGAACGTGAGAGACTTGGACTCTATCTTCTCTTGGCCCAAAAGTGACGTGAGAGGACTTTTTGAACAACACCTAAACTTCTCTTTTTCTCTTATCTTCATATGTGGATTGTAAAAATGTCTCATACACCTGCAATTAGACATGGCACAAAAGTTTGTGAAGTATTTTTGTCCTAGATGACATAAATAAATTATTGCATAGTTTGCATTAAAAATCACCTCACAAATATACATGTATGCAATATTTTTGGTTGTATCCAAGGTAGTCATGTCCTCATCATCCTCGCCTTCTTGAAAACAAAGATTTCCTTGGCGTTGCTTAATCTGAAATGTGGCTAACAAAAGAGACAAGGTGTACATGTTGTATATGCATATGTCATCCATTTTTACTTCCCTTGGTTTTTGCACATATGACACATGTATACATGAGTAACTTTCATAATTCATAAAATATAAAGCCAAAATATTATCACAAGAAGTAGAAGGCATGAAAATATTGCAACTTAGTTTGCACATACAAGTGAAGCTCTTATTTGTATCAAAAGATTGACAATGTTCATCATTAAACCATCCCAACATTGGTGAATAAACCTTACTGGCATCAAATTTACATGCTACAACATGATTAAATAAGAAAACATGCAATAAGTCATTGGACCCAGAATCATCACCAAGATTAGAGGTCATATCAAAATGATTAAACATTAGTTCTTTTGCATAAATAGTTAATTCAATGGGTGCACTCAGAATTGTTGGTATTTTAGTTGTTTGATCACATGATGCATTCATGACAGTAGCACGATTCTCTAAAATAGGTGGTGTGCTCAAATCAACAGGTAACTCAACGCATGATGTATTCAAGTTAACTAGGCATGCATCATTCTCATGTGAAGTTATATCATCAATACCTTTATTGTTACCTTATCGCAAAGACGTAGCCGATGTAGGTAAGGACGATGACAATGTACCATACTCTTGAGATGATGTCGCACTCTCAATCTTAGGTGTGGCTGCTCTAGTAGTTGCAACGATGGAGGAACCAACCGATGGTGGTGAGCATGAACTAGAATAGTATGCATATAAGATTTGAACTCTTGGTAGTAAGCATGAACAGTGTTATTGCCTTGTTTTAATTGTTCCAATTTGTGAAGCAATTCACGACGATAGTAAAGAGGAAAAAATTGTTGTCTCATTACAGATTACAAATCTTTCCAAGTTGTGGGTTGGTTATCAATGTGTTTCTTACAATGTACACTCCACCAAACAGAAGCAAAACCATTAAATGCTCCGGTGGCAGCTCGTACTCTCTCAAGTTCAGAAAAATCATGGTGACTAAAAACTTGTTCTACTTCAAGCTCCCAAGCTAGATAAATAGCAGGATTAAATCTATCCTCAAATGACGTAAAGAGATAACCTAGCCATGTGCTTGTGTGTGTTGTCCCACCTCTCGTGATGGTGAAGATGTATCCTTCGTACAAGAACTTCTATCTCCGGAACTTGTTATGATTAGTAGAAACAAGAAACAAAATTCACGAATAATGTTCCTACAAACTACTAGGATGTGGTGGTAAAGCGCTCACAGTAAGCAAATATCAATGTCTTACTAGTTCTTACCGTGCAGCAGGTGGCGACCGGCAACCAGCGGTGTCGAATAACTCCAAAGATTGGGTAAAGCGATTGCCAGGGGAACATAGTATACATGGTGTAGAAATATGTGGAGCTTGGAAGGCTTAAATATTTGGTAGAAAAAGATTAGCAATAATCAACTCAAAGATGCAATGTTGAATAAACGCTCAACAACGGTACTGTGCTGGTCCTAGGCTAGACCAGACTAGAGACCGAGCCTAGAACACTAATGAGGTCATGGCGTAACATAACTAGCATCAATAAAGGATATGAAGTCGCTCTAAACAACAAGATATAAATGAAGATCACGATGGCACTAAAGATAATGATGAGAAGCAACTGCCAAGCAGGATATACCAACAACTCTCTCTCTCGAACTTCCCTCTGGTAAAGTTTGTGCCAATTTTATGATATTTTTCTCAAGAATGGCACTGAATCAAGCTTTCAAACGCAAAAAGAATCACTCAATTCCGAGTTGATATGAGCAGTCAAAACAATTCCAAAACTGGCCTGAAAACTGGAACAAGTTGTGTTCGCAAACTTCGGAGGAAAAAAAGACATATTTAGAAGCCGATTTTGAGGTGTTAAATATTGAATTAGATTCTGCAAGTATTTAGATGCGGCTCGTCGCTAGCTTTAATTTAAGTACTCACGGAGCCAAAACAGACTTCGTATGAGGAAGATTTGTTTGTTTTACTGAACAATGCACAAAACAGATTCCAATCCGCATTCAGCTGCGAGATTGACTCTAGATAGATCCGAATTTTGTTATTTTTTTCTTTTTTTCACACTTTTTCCCTTTTTCTTTCTTTCCTTTTTTCTCTGACTTTTTTAACTTCTTTTTCTCTCTCTCCCTCTTTCCAAAACAAACTAGATAAGATGCAGATTGGATCAAGCGAAGATGTGAACGGCCTCAACTATGATTATGACAATGAACGGTGGGTAGCACGTGGTGGAAATTGATGGATGTGATGGTGGACAGCGGAAGGGATAACGATGCGGCGGCGGCGTGACTAATGTGAACATAACTCGAAACTCTAAACGAACTATACACTAAGACCAGCAACTCGACACGATGATGCAACTGATAATTCAACTATGCAGGCAATGAAAAGAAAATTGCAAAGGCTCAGTCTGGCTTGCACAAAGGATGAATAGACCTAACTTTTTGTGGCTTTTTCTTAGACAATAGGTAAGAAAATAAAACTAATCTAGGTATAACTGGAAATTCTCACCGAGCAACCTGAAAATTGATACCACTTTATAGAGGCGAGGGTGTCCAGATCTTTCGATGAGATGATAACTGTCGATTTGGTGGAGACGACTTTGATGATCCGACTACAAACATGCACGACGTTGCGCCTTAGCAATCGCTAAACCAATCTCCCGAGGTTACTGACGATGATGGAAACATGATCAGCCTGACCACGGAGGTTTATTTCTGCAAACAATCGAACAAGAAGCAAGAATATGGTAATGCAATCTGAATATTGCGAATATAGATAAAGTATTAATAAAGGTGGGGGTCCGAAAGCGGTCTTGGTCTGGTCGTTGGACACAAACGAAGTACACGAAGTTGCAATGGCTAACTTTTAACTAAACAAATCCCAAGAAAAAAGCTACTAGATGGATCTACTTATATAGGAGCAAGGGGTGGCGGCCAAGAAGGTGGAAGGACGTCCCAAGGCAGCCTAAAACTAACCCTAGGCCGTACAAGGCCCATGGGCCCAAGTGGAGGTGATGCAACACCTTTGTACTTGTAGTTTGATTCGGATTCTGTTGCAGCGTCAGATTGTTTCGTCGATATCTCAATGCTCCGGATGAATTTGAAGGTGAATCCACTTGGATTGGAAAGTGCACGAAATCTACTTTCCAACGAAAAAAGAATCATCAAATTCGGAGCCCGTATGAAAGAGTTCTTGGCGTTTTGAGTCAGGTATGTCTGTGCAGTCCGAATCTGAATTCAGAATGTAAGAGACTTGGACTCTATCTTCTCTTGACCCAAAAGTGACGTGAGAGGACTTTTTGAACAGCACCTAAACTTCTCTTTTTCCCTTATACAAATGCTCCATACACCTGCAATTAGACATGGCACAAAAGTCTATAAAGTATTTTTGTCCTGGATGACATAAATAAAGTATTGCATAGTTTGCATTAGAAATCACCTCACGAATATACATGTATGCAATATTTTTGGTTGTATCCAAGGTAGTCATGTCCTCATCAGTTTGGTACTAATTTTTGGTAATAATTTTCTAAAAAAACTAAGAACAAGCAAAAAATAGCAACTGACACTACACTGGGTTAATAGGTTAGTTCTCAAAAATGATATAAAATTGCATAATAAAGCTTATAAAGTATCCAAGATTAACAATATAATAGCATGAAACAATCAAAATTATAGATATGTTATAGATGTATTAGGGTGTTATTTGTAATACCTCTTTCTGATCAATGGATTTGACAACTCTCCTGCCAGCATTCAAAAAAATATTTCCTCTTTTAGCTTGTGGTCCATAGCCTAGCTGTAGTCTACACCACATGCTATGTGTTTGACTGGTCGGATGGCACCGTTTGACACAAAGAGTTCCAAACATGCCGGACTTATTTCTGAGGTTGGCAATAAGAGCATCTATAGCTGGACTCAAAATGAACGGGCGGACGCAGGACGAGAGAGAAGCAAAAAAGTTGATCCTATCGGACCCCACATAGTCTTCTTAAATGCCCGGGCTATCTGGCACTCCTCATATTCATCTCATATATGAGATGAGTATGAGTGCCCAGACGTGTCTCGTGAGTGGTCATGCGTCCGCCACATAGGATTAGGCCCACCACAAAGCATATTTTTTCTTTCTTTATAATTTCTTTTTTCTCTCTCTCTCTCCTCCACCAATCACATGCATGTGACCGGTCGTATAAGGAAAAAAAAGAGGGATATGGCTGCATGGACGAGCAAAATAGAAAGTCAAAACAGACACGCCCGAACGCTAATCGGGGGTGCGTTTGAGGGGCTCGCTCCACGAACGTTTGATGGGCTAAATACGTTTGAGGGGCTCGCTCCATGAACGTCTGATGGGCGAAATTTGTTCAGTCCGGCTGTAGATGCCCTAAGTTTGTTTGATGGGTTAAATTTGTTCAGTCTGGCTGTAGATGCCCTAAGTTTGTCAGCGCTTTGTTTTTGTTTCGTTTCTTTGAGGGAGGGGGAGAGAGAGATCATGTAAAGTCAAAAAGGTCCTCATTACGGTCCATTTGAATCACAATCACCCAGCCGGCTCATACATGTTGGCCCCAATAAAGTACTACGCTGATCCAATCATCATCTAATAAAAGAAGGTTTAAAAAAATATTAAGTAGATATCAATTACGCCCAGCCTCTGCAACAAGATGCTTAAAGACGTTCAGGATGCACACAGCCAGAAAAGAAAATGAAAGGATAAAAGAAATGTGAAAAAGGACCCGCCACAGTGATCGATCACCCGCAGTAGCAGCACTCACCAGCAAAGATGATGAGGGCATCAATACCATTGTTACATCCACAACCCCTACTGTTACATATACTGGACCAATTACTAGAGCTCGCGCACGCCAATTAAATTATCAGGTACTTTCGTTTCTTGGTAATGATTCTAATGTTCATGAGAATATGATGCTGCCTAAATTGGATACATTTGTTTTGTTTACAAATGAAGGGGCTAGCTTGAAGAAGGATGAACATTGGAGCAAGAACAAACATGGAGATGATGGCATGCGCAAGGGGAACAAAAACGGAGTTAAAAGTAATGATTTCGGGACTTTGAAGCCACCATAATGAGTGCATGAAGTCTTGGACGAAATATACAAGATGCCACTTCATAAATTTCGTCCAGAGGCTATTCTAGGTGCTGCGTCACCTTATTATTGGGCCAGGCCCATGTAATTTTGAAATACATAAGTATAGGCTATTTTTAGAGTCCGTATATGTGGGGAAACAAGAGATAGGGTTAGTTTCGGACCCCTCCACCAAGGGCCACGAAATTCACCCCCTCTTCCTCTATATATACAGCCCTTAGGGCACCGTTTAGACTTTGGGTTTTGTTTAGATTAAAGTTCGCCATAGCTGCAACTTCGCGTACTTCGTTTGTGTTCAACGACTAGACAAAGGCGTCATAGAACCCCACCTTAATCAATAAAGTTTTCCTCTTATATTCGCAATATCCAGATTGCAATCTTAGTTTCTTGCTTGTTCTTCGTTTGCCTGCAGGAAACAGACCTTCGTGGTCAGGTTGATCATGCTCCGGCGTTGTCAATAACCTCTCGGAGTTGGTTTAGCGATTGCTAAGGCGCGACGTCTTCACACGTTCGTAGTCGGATCGTTAAAGTCGACTTCCTCCAAAACGATAGCCACCATCTCATCGAAAGACGGGACACCTTTGCCTCTATCAAAAGAAGCACCCACACTACAAATGAGGTTCTCCAAAAGCAACGCCTTCAAAAAGAAAACAAAGCACAAGCATTGCTATTGCCCGATTAAAGATTTTAGGTTTTCACAAAGATCGTGTTCGCAAAACAATGTTATGTTCATTCATCCAATATATGCAGGCTGGTTCCGCTACTATTTCCAGAATAAAACAGCAAAAAGAATCTACATATCCTACAATATCGAACTACACATAAAATTAACTTTGAATCAGAGACTTGCTCCATCAAACTGGTATCGACATTAGAATTTCTCTATTGCTACAGTATGATTGCCTTTTCTTTGACAGGAGGGGCAATCTGCTTATTCTTCCCTACGCTATGCTACACATGTTATTTTTGTCACGCTTTTGAACAATTTCCGGTTTTGGCAGCGTATTAGAAGAATTTCTCGAAGTCCTCAGCTGGCTGGCTCCAAACATCCATGAAACCTAAAAGAATCAAAGCGGGAAACAAATCTTCAACTCCACGGGAAAATTGACCCACATTGTTACCAACAAACTTTTACAAGTATACAATGTTAACAATAACATGCAAAATATGTTCATGGTCATGGCTGTTACCACCTCTAATCCAAAAATATGTCATTTTAGCTCATATGGAGCAAGAAATGAGCAAATGTTATAGTTTATGTCATTTTGATAGCATTTAGTGGGGCAGCTGACATAAGAATTCACCAAAATGGAAGTATTTGAAAACAAAAACCACCTACTTAAAATGATACCTAAAGTGGGCGGGGTGTAGTATGAATCAAGCATGCAGCAATTTTCACATTACCTAGCCATTGAATAGGTATTACCAACGTGAGTACTTTCCAACTAATCCTGAATTTTTAATTGTCAAAGGTATTGAATATCATGCATGAGTTTGCCATTCATTTCACTAGCACCCACGATGCTTTTATGATATTCACTATAGTCCTTAACCTAAGAAGATTGGCCTATAGATTCCAACGCAAATGTGCCAATCCTTTTCACATACTCCCTCCGTCCGGAAATACTTGTCATCAAAATGAATAAAAGGGGATGTATCTAGATGTATTTTAGTTCTAGATACATTCCTTTTTGTTCATTTTGATGACAAGTATTTTCAGACAAAGGGGGTACCTGTAAATAAGATGAAAGGTGCACGCTCTAATTTGCTGAGTGACAAGGCAGAATTAAGAGATGGCTATGTTCGATTACTGAATAAATTCAATTGTGGAGCATGCATGTATTCACAAAAAGAGTTTGAATCAGATTTAAAAATATCATCACATTGCACCACAATTAGCAATAAGAAGTTATACAAAGCGACAGATTGAACCAAATTCTGATCAAGACTTTGGCAGTCAACCTGGTGCAATGTGCCGGTTTTTGTTTCTACATCTGGTCCTTTGTAACAAAATACATCATCCACACCAAAATTTACTCTTAATTATATGATGTGGGTGATACAGAGCAAAGAAAAAGATTCAGTTCTTTGAACTTCACATATAGAGAAATTGCCACTTTATAGTCAGTGATTTGAGTTTTTTAAGATGTACTACAAAAACACATTTTCTTTCTTACTTCACTAACTTCTTCTCACAAACAACACATCAGCATTGATAATTTTTCTAAACACGTGAATAGGAAGTATTTGCAAAGGATTTATCATGTCTTGAAGTATATGCAACCACACTAAAGTGTGCGCTTAATCGCTATAAATAACTAGATGGGTAATTGCGAGTCTCTGATTATATTTGTACATTCAACTTAAGAGTATCGGCAAAGCCAGTCAAAACATAATTTAGGAACATGGAGGACTTCCCTAGTATACTAAAACTAGTGTGGAACAAAAACTAAAAAAGAAAAACTAGTGTGCAACTATACGTCACTGAGTTGCATAGGAAATGGATCAGTGACTCCGATATATACTCCCGCTCCTTATAGACCACATAGATTAATTGATTATACCTCCATCATTTTTTATAATTACCACTCCCAAAGTGAGTTTCATGACAAACTACAGTTGATACCACATATTTATATTATTTACACCTAAACCGCATTTTTGTACGTAAAAAATGCTATATACTGCATAAGGGCAACTCCAACGCCGTGTGTCAAATCGGACACACCAAATGTTTGCGGACACGTCCGGATATGTCCGTGGACAGCGGGGGCGGCCATCCAACCCTATGCACCAGGATATTTCACAAACGGACAAAATTCATGCAAACCGGACAGAATTTAAGCAAGCTTCATGCATTACATGCAAATCGGGTGCTATTTAACAAGTTCAACTATTTAAAAAAAACTAAACTAAACTACGCGAGGCACCGGAGAGTGCTCACGTAGGCATGGCCTCTGAGACAGCCTGCACATCCACGCCATCCGGTCTGTCATCGTCCTTCCAGCAGCAGACGGCCTCCCAGGAGTCATGGCAGCCCTCGTCGGTTGCCGTCTCGCGCAAACGATGGGCCGCGTCCGGCTGGCAGCGAGGGTCAGGTGCAGACTGGCCCTTTCCCTTGCCGGCGAGGGCACAGGTGGCGAGCTCAAACTCGGACAGCCTGATCTTGTAGGGCTGGTCTTTAGTCCGGCACTGGCAGTGGGAGGATGTCTGCGCGTCCTCGGCCCCGGCCAAGGCGAGGTCTGGGTCGGTGCGCACCCAATCCAACGCCACGTCCGACTTCGCGAAGGCCGAACTACGTGCCGCTCCCGGTGCTCCTTAGTTGCCGCCTTGTCGGCCTCCGCCCTCGTGCTTGAGACCAGGCGCCGCCGCCACAGCCGAGGTAGTGAAGGAGACGGCCACGCGCATTTGCGGTCGCCAGGGAGGGCGCCTCCTCCTTCAAGGAGGTCGCGCACCACCGGGGCAGGGATGGCGGCACTACCTGCTTGCCGCGCCCGAAACGGCGCTGCGAGGACGCTGGCTGGACAAGGTGCCCGTAGTAGCTGCTCAACATGGGCCCTGGCTCCGTCTTGACGCGGTCATGCGGCAGGGACGTCGGCTCCTTGATGCGGATGAGTCACAACGGCAAACTGTGGCGCTGGACCATGGTCGAAGAGCAGCCGCTCAAGCAGCAGCTAGAGCTGCCGCGCATACTCCACATACATTAGCGCGGCCTTAGGCGAGGAGTTGTGGCTGCTGCTACCCCTCGTCATCTTTGGAGATCACCACCTCCTTGACTGTGGGCGTCGGCGAAGTGGTGGACGTCGACGGGCCCGGAGACCGTTGGCGGTGGCGCCATGATCTGGACGACCCCGGAGATCCACCTACCAGGCGCCAAGAACCAGCCGGATCCGTTGTCGGACTTGCCCATCTCTGTGGTGCGCGGAGGAAAGGTGAGGGGAGAGGATGTCTGGAGTGGAGATGGGGTTTGCCAACGAGAGTGGACTGCTTAAATAGTTGGGCCACACGGACCGGCGCCACTTCCATGCAAGCGCAGCGGCCAGAGTAGGCTTCTCGCTCGCCAAGTTCGCATTGAAGCGGCTCCGAACAGCCGTTCGGTCATGTCGGTCTGACCGGCATCAACGCAAGTAGGTGACTGCCAGGTACGTCTCCTCTGAGCGGCGGTGAATGCACCGCGAGGCTTCTAGAGCGGAACACGCGGCGAAGGTTTTGGGTGGGACCAAACCGCTTAGTAGGACACATACATAGTGGATGTCCGGATGGCCACAAACCTCCTACAGGTTTGCCTCCGGTTTGTGGGCACGACAGTGGATGGCAAAAAGTGTCCGGACCGCTCTGTTCAGACGTTTAGCGGCGTTTTGATGCACGGTGTTGGAGATGCCCTAAACTAAGGGCTTCGTTGATTTTTTTGTGAAACTTAGATCGAGGTATAATAAATTTGTTTATGAGGTATATTTTGAATGTGGGATTACATACTCCCAAGAGTACAGAAAATTAGTCTATACTTCATCAATATAATGACTAGATACCTCAAAGTCAGTTTTACAGTTTTTTTTAATTTAGGGGCTGTTTGGTTGCCACACTAGGAGTCATTGCTGAGAAAATTGTGTGCCTGACAGTAGCCGGAGAATCTTGTGATTTTTGCCTGGCCAGGCAGGTTTGAGAGGTGTTATTTCGTTGGCAGCCTGGCCTGCCAAGTGCTTAGGTACAAGATGCTTTGCTATTTAAAAAAAATAGACTCCCGTGGGTGCCTTCGTTGCAGAAGTGATTAGCGCTCAGGCAGCGGCCAGGCGCAAGAATTCAGAGGCCTGAGCCAGGTTAACTGCATTGCACATACTACGAGCCAGGCTAACTATGATTGGGGGTTGTCAGGTCAGGTTAGCAGTGGAAGCTTTCAGGTCTCCAACCAAACAACTCTCAGGCGGCTACCAGGTAGGTGTCCGGCCAGCCTAGTTCGCGTCAGGGTGGCAACCAAGCAGCCCCTTAATGAGGTCATACTAAAAATAATAAAGAGGTATAATGAGTCTGTTACGATGTGTATACTGAATGCGGGCGTACATATTCCCAGGAGTACATAAAATTGGTGTGTGTGTAGTTACAACCACGTCTCATATATCATGTCTAATTATAGATACTCCCTCCGTCTGGAAATACTTGTCAGAGGAATGGATGTATCTAGATGTATTTTAGTTCTAGATACATCCATTTTTATGCATTTCTACGACAAGTATTTTCGGACGGAGGGAGTACTATTTTATCATGTTTAGTATGTTCATATGCTATATCTAAGATACTCCAAAATGATCTAGATGAAAAATTGCAAGTGAGCCCATAGTTTTTATTATATTTGTGAAATACATACACATTTGTATGTAAAAAAGAGTATGCTAACAATATGGTACATACGTACTACCTAAAAAGTGTGTGTATATACTATCCAAATATTCTTATATACTACATACTACACACACTCCATATAGATACTACTTAGAACGTAGTTACACACACCACATATATATATAGATCATCCACTGGCTACAATAGGTCCTTTGTATTTATAGGTCCTTTGTATTTATCCCGTTGTATAAGGGGTTTCCTGCATATGTTCCACACCTGTACATGTATATATATCGGCCTATGGCCTCATGGGAATACAAGTTGCTTATTCCTAACACGACCAAGAACCGGAGACGATCAGACACTTGATGCTCACGTGCCCATTCACTAGGCAGACATGGCATGAGGTCCTATCTTGGCTGCGCTTGACGGCGCCGGCGCCCGAGCACGACGACTCGCTCATGGACTGGTGGCTACGCGCGAAGGAATCCACACCGCCAGCGCTCCGCAAGGCGCTGAAATCCGTGGCGCTTTTGGTGCCGTGGATGATCTGGAAGCATAGGAACGCATGCGTTTTTGACCATGTGAGCCCATCGCTCAATGAGCTTGTCAACAGGATCAAGGACGAGGCCCAATGTTGGGCAAAGGCCGGGGCTCAAGGGCTCAGGGTCGTTTTGCCATCATCCTGGGATGTTCACTGATCCCCTGACAGCTGTGTAAATCTGCCTCCTATGAGGATGTAAATTCCCTTTCTTTCCAATGCAATGAAACACAAAGGCCATTTGCGTTTTCTCGAAAATATTCTGGGAATGCTTTGACTACCTCAAGCAAACATGGGCAAGGGTAACAAATTTGCATGTGTCAAGCTGGCCTTCTCTATGTAGGCTTAGGAAGGGGAAGGTGGTCTAGGATAGCTTTGGGTGATAAAAGGGCTAATGTGCCTGGAACCCAGGCAGACGGTGTCTGACTTCATCCTGAGCAAGGTACAAAAGTGTTGAACCGGTATGGGCCCTAGCCCATCAAGATCTGTCTCTTGGGCCCAAGCCCATGAGAGGTGCTGACCTAGAAGAGGAGCCCCTCTTCCCCCTGCCCCAGTGTGAGCCGCCAGACACAAGAGGAACCACTCTGAGGTCACAAGACACCACCGGCCCTCCTCTCTGTAGGTACTCCCCCTCTCATCTCAACATGGTATCAGAGCCCAGCGACGGCGGGGCCTAAGGAGACGGCGGCGACGTCCGGCGAGGTGGGGGCGGATCTGGCGCGCGCGCGGGAGGCTGAGGAGAGCTGCACGCACGAGAGACGCGGGGAGCGGCCCGGCAGAGCTGCGCGGGCGGCTGCTGCTGCTGCTTCTTGGACCGGAGGCAGAGCCCCTGCTCGGGCTCTTCCTCGTCCTCGGGCGGCTGCAGAGGAAGAGGAGCTGCTCGGGGTGGTTGCTGGCGGGGTGGTTGCTGGCGTGCGTGTGCTGAGCGGCAGCAGGCAGAGGAGCAGAGGAGGAGCACTAGTGGAGAGAAGGAGTGCGTGCGTCCTGCGTGCGTTGTGGTGCTGCTGAGCGGAGAGTAGAAAGGGGAGTGGTCGAGAGGAGAGGAGCTGCTGCTGGGCGCTGTGGTCCTGGAGGCTGCGTGTTTGCTGCTGCCGACTCTGTTGCTGCTACTGCTGGTGCTGCTGAGGGGGAGAAGGAAGAGGAGGTGCTGGAGCTTATTCCTGCGAGGAGCTGCTGCTGGTTGGAAAGAGAAGAAGAGGTGTTGCTGAGTTTTGCTGTTGCTGCTTATCCCGCCAAACAATGGCTGAACCAACTGGTCTTGCCGAGGCTTTGGAGAAGCTCGCAAAGATCCTCGCGGAGTCCAACTCTGGGGCCATCGTTCCTCGACAGGAAGTGGCTCAAAAGCTTGAAATGTCGCCCCTGGACATGAAGCTAGAGGGGGCAACAAATTATTTGAGCTGGTCCAGAAGGGCTTTGTGGGCTGTGGAGCAGAAGGAGCTTGATGGATATTTGTTGGGCACCGTTGTAGAACCAAGGGACACGAGTAGTGCAGAGGGCAAGAGGTGGAAGGTCATCCACTCTGTACTTATGGTGTGGTTGTTGAACTCCGTGGTGCCCTCCATTGGACGCTCTGTGGAGGGGCTATCCTCACCTGCTGAGATATGGAAGATTCTGTCCACTCAATACTCTGGCAAGGGCAATGTCATGCTCATTGCTCAGATTGAGGACAAGATTAGGTTGCTGCGTCAAGATGATGGCATGTCAGTGATGACATACGTGGCAGAACTGCAGGCTCTGTGGGTTGACCAGGATAACTGTGATCCCTTGGAACTCTATGATGCGGCTTCAATCGAGTCAGGGCATAAGTGGATGGCACGCAGGCGTGTGCTGAAATTTTTGGCTGGCCTCAAAGGTTGCTTTGATGGCAGGAAGGCTTCCCTGTTGCACCAACCTAGTCTGCCTACCATTCCTGAGGCTATTGCAGCGATGACTCAAGAGGAGGTGCGCCTATCCCTTGAGCATGCAGACATGAAGGTTGTGCCAGCTTCGACATTTGCAGTCACTGAGCGCATGGAGTGGGGAGATCCCACCAAATGTCATATCTGTGGGGAGGTAGGTCACTGGAAGAGAGAATGTCCAACTCGTGGCAGAGGCAGGGGATATAACAGAGGGGGAGCAGGCAGAGGTAGAAGTGCTACAGGCAGAGGTGGATACTCAGAGACCTCATGGAGCCAGGCTTCTAGAGGTAGAGGTGGCTACTCAGGACACTCAGGGGGTCAGAGGGCTCACATGGCCGTTGCAGGAGACACTGGGACGTCCAAAGGCAAAGATGTAGATGATGTTGCCTATGGAGACTTTGCTCACTGGGCCTCCACCGATGAAGGTAATCCGGAAAGAGCATCTCTTGCTACTAATGAGAGTGCTCCAGAGTGGGTTCTTGACTCTGGAGCATCTAAGCATGTTGCTAGTAACTCATGTGTGTTCGAATCTTACACTAAGCATCCTCCCTCTCACACGGGCACTATACAAACGGCTGATGGCACAAAACAACCAGTCATAGGGGTTGGTACAGTAAAGTGTACTCCGACCATTTCCCTATCGTCAGTTTTACATGTGCCAGCCTTTCCTGTCAATTTGGTCTCTTTCAGTGCACTCATTGATCAAATGGCTGTCGTGTGATCCTTGACAAGTTCGGTTGCTTGATTCAGGAGCGACAGACGAGCCAGACGGTTGGGACTGGCACCAGGCGTAGGGGGCTCTGGTACATGGACCAGGAGGTGCAGCCGGACTTGGTGTGTGCTGCGACCATGGAGGATAAGGAGAAGCAGGCGATGATCCATCATTGTAGGATGGGGCATGTATCTTTTGATAAGATGAGTAGAATATTTCCGGATGTTATGTGTGGAATAGGCAAAGGCAAGCTGACATGTGATGCTTGTGAATATGCAAAACACACACGGGCCTCATATGTGAGTAAGGGGCTCAGGAGCATATCTCCTTTTATGCTTATTCATTCGGATGTATGGACTAGCCCAGTGGTGTCAATGAATGGGAAGAAGTATTTTGCTACCTTTATTGACTGCTATTCTCGCATGACTTGGATTTACTTGATGCGTCACAAGGATGAGGTGTTTAGCTGTTTTCAGAACTTCCATGCTCTTGTAAAGAACCAGTTTCAGGTACAGGTCAAGGTGCTCAGGACGGACAATGGAACGGAGTATGCGAACAACATTTTTGGGGCTTTCATGGCTGACCATGGGATTCTTCATCAAACTTCATGTCCGGACACCCCCCCTCAGAATGGAGTGGCCGAACGGAAGAAACGTCATGTTCTTGAGGTTGCTCGGTCGTTGATGTTTACCATGAATGTGCCTAAGTTCTTGTGGGATGATGCAGTTATGACAGCCACATACTTGATCAACCGAACACCTTCCAGGATACTTGGCATGAAATCTCCGTCTGAGTTGATCATTGGAGATAATAAGTTTGTTGTTCCCCCAAAGTTGTTTGGCAGTACCTGCTTTGTTCGTGATCACCGACCATCTGTTGGCAAGCTTGATCCTCGGGCAGTGAAGTGTGTCTTTCTGGGATATTCGTCTAGTCAGCAGGGGTATAAATGTTGGTGTCCCTCTGAAAAACGCAGGTTTGTAAGTATGGACGTTACATTCAGGGAGTCTGAGCCATTCTATGGTGAGCCGACTGATCTCAGTCTGTTGTTTGCAGAGCTTGACCACCTACACCCTGTGCATGATGGTCAAGAGGGGGAGAAGGATGTGTCTCATACTCACGGTGATCCTGTGGACATTAACACTGAAAATGATGTGCAGGCTCAGGTTCAACCAATAGTGAGTACAATTCCGGTTAGTACCATCACTGATGATGATGTGCGGGCTCATATCGAGCCAACTGTCGATACACTTAAGATTGGTGCTCTCCAGGTTCCTGTTCGGGATCGATGGCAGACGAATACCCTGGTGTACTCTCGGCGGCAACCACAAGGGCAGGGGGAGCAGCAAGGCAGTGAGGCAAGAGTGCAGGGGGAGCAGCAAGGCAGTGAGGCAAGCTCATCTGACACAGTGGAGCTGCCCATTGCGTTGCGAAAACCTACACGTGAAGCGGCAAGGAAGGGTGAGGTAGCAAGGAAGGCTCTGCCAAAGGATGATGCTTGTGATGACCTTGATATTGGCAATTTTGTGTCTTACAAGGCTTTGTCACCTTCATATAAGGCGTTTGTTGCCTCTCTGCAAACTGTGTCTATCCCTAGGGATTGGAAGGCTGCAAAGCAAGATCCGAAGTGGCGTGAATCGATGATAGAGGAGTTAGAAGCATTGAAAAAAAACAAGACATGGGTGCTAACCACATTGCCGGCAGGAAAGAAAGCAGTGAGTTGTAAGTGGATTTTTACTGTGAAGCAGAATCCTGAGGGCAAGGTGGAACGGTATAAGGCTAGATTGGTTGCCAGAGGATATAGTCAAACTTATGGAATTGACTATGATGAGACATTTGCTCCAGTTGCAAAGATGAACACGGTACGGGTATTGGTCTCGTGTGCTGCAAACTTTGGGTGGAAATTGCACCAGTTAGATGTCAAGAATGCCTTCTTACATGGTGACTTGAAAGAAGAGGTATACATGGAGATACCGCCAGGTTTTGGCACAGAACAGACTACGGGGAAGGTATGCAGGCTGAAGAAATCCTTGTATGGTCTGAAGCAATCGCCGAGGGCATGGTTTGATAGGTTCAGACGAGCTGTTTGGAATATGGGGTATGGCCAATGTAATGGTGACCACACGGTGTTTTATAGACACACTAATAAGAAGATCACCATTGTTGCAGTGTATGTTGATGATATCAGATGATGAGGAGGAAATAAAGAGAGTGAAGGGGTGTCTGAGCAAGGAGTTTGAGGTAAAAGACTTAGGAAATCTAAAGTACTTCCTTGGCATAGAAGTGGCCCGGACAGAGAAGGGAATATCTTTGTGCCAACGAAAATACACCTTGGATCTTTTGAGTGACATGGGCATGATGGGATGTCGTGCAGCCCCTACTCCAATTGAACAAAATCATCAAGTAACAGCACAATCAGGTGAGCTAGTGAATAAGGAAGATTATCAGAAGCTGGTTGGGAGGTTATTGTACTTGTGTCATACTAGGCCTGACATTACGTATGCCGTGGGGGTGGTGAGCAGATACATGCATGAACCAAGGAGAGGGCATCTTGATATTGTTCACAGAATCCTGAGATACTTGAAGGGGACTCCGGGTAAAGGGTTGTGGTTTGCGAAGAGTGGACATCTTGAGGTGGATGGCTATAGTGACTCTGATTGGGCTAGCTGTCAAGATGATAGACGATCAACTTCAGGTTACTGTGTGTTTGTGGGAGGAAATTTGGTGTCATGGAGAAGCAAGAAACAGAATGTTGTGTCTAGATCAACAGCAGAAGCTGAATATAGAGCATTATCTCAAGGGTTGTGTGATATGCTCTGGGTGAAGCACCTACTATGCGAGTTGAAACTCTTGAGGAAGGGACCCTTAAGGGTGTGGTGTGACAATCAGTCAGCTATATCCATTGCTAATAACCCAGTTCAACATGATAGGACGAAGCATGTGGAAATTGATCGCTTCTTCATTAAAGAGAAACTTGATGCTGGGATCATCAGCCTTACTCATGTCAGCTCTGGGCAGCAGTTTGCAGATTGCTTGACAAAGGGACTGGGAACAAAGGACTGTAACTTGGCGTGTGACAAGATGGGGATGATAGATATCTACCACCCATCTTGAGGGGGAGTGTTGAACCGGTATGGGCCCTAGCCCATCAAGATCTGTCTCTTGGGCCCAAGCCCATGAGAGGTGCTGACCTAGAAGAGGAGCCCCTCTTCCCCCTGCCCCAGTGTGAGCCGCCAGACACAAGAGGAACCACTCTGAGGTCACAAGACACCACCGGCCCTCCTCTCTGTAGGTATTCCCCCTCTCATCTCAACAAAAAGATACAAGAGATCTCATCTCTTGTAGTGGGAGCATTGCACAGGTACTCAAAACTTGCTCAGTCAGAAGAAACAGTGAACAGACATTTACCCGCAATTATCAAGGTGCACTGGATACAAATAGCAATATTTACCATAGTTGCCAAGTTCCTGGGTCAAGGGACGGGAACGAGGGTCGAGGATCACCGGGTGGCCAATAACAGGGCACGACGGGGTATACATCTTTTGCACGACCGATTGATAGGTGGAACGCATCCCCAACAGTTTGGGAACGATGATCCCGGGACGATAAGATGGGTCGAGGAACGTGACCCGAGATGAAGGGAGTTTCGAGATGCAAAGGTGCATAAGGATGGCTAAATCACCATGCGTGAAAAAAGGTTACAATCAATTGATTCCATTGTATGTAGGTGGCATGTCGCTAATTACATGGCTTGGTCTACGCTATGTACGTTAGCGCTAACTTTTTCAGGGAAAGTGTGAAACATCAAAATATCTCCCGCTGAAGTTTTCACAGCTGCTCGGGAAGTCAGGGGCAAATACCAGAGGGAGATGCCGGCACTTCGGCGCCACCTCCGCAACTATGCCGCCGTGGGGGCTTACCTGGTCGGCTGCACAGAGCCCGACTTTCAGGTCCGGCACAGCGGCAGCGGGATGCGGGACTGCAGCCACCGGGCACACGTTCACGCCGGTGGAAGGCGGACACCATGGACTCCTGGACCTGGTAAGTCTCAATATCTTCATGAATCAATCCTTCCGTTTCCTGTTGGCGACGGGGAGTTGGGATAGAGATCCAGTGTTTTGGGCTTGCTGAATGGGATTCGTGATCCTAGTGTCAGGGTCGCGTCCCGGACATTGACTCATGGTGTCCCACGACCCCGGCCCTCGATTTGGGTTGATGATCCCAGTTCAAGCATCGCTGCATCGTTCCCCGCAACTATGATACTAACCTTAAGCAAGTACTCCAGGGCATCACAACGTGTAGATAAGTTTGTTCAGCTACGAACAATTAATGTATTTGAATCTAGTGTTATTCTAAGAAGATAATTTTATCCATATAAAGGACAAGAATTTAAGCTAGTGTCTAACCTGAGAGTAACTTGTGTTACTCCCATTTATTCACTGAAACACCAGGCATAAATGTGGCCCCACTTGTAACTGATAGGAAAAGATCAACTACTGGGCCTGATGGGCAGCCATGACAATCTAACCTGAATCTTGATACAGTGAGAAGTTCCCACATGGACAGCTGAGTTCGAAATACTCACTTCATTATTTATCTGTTGGGCTGCATAGGATGGTGTGCGGATACAGTCTATATAACAGGATATATCTATCTATTCATACCAGAACATTAATTCAATTTTACCAGAACAGTAACCAGAAAGCCTTGTACCGGAATGTTGATGCAACATTTTACCACAAACAAACAAATGCAACTGGTAACAAAAAATGTATCTGAGACATGGGAAAACCAGACAAAGAGGACATAGACCTAAAGCGAAGAGCTAAAGCAAAAATTAGGGGAACAAAAATCCATTACCAATATCAGTGAGAGACCCATATATTGGATCATCCATGACAGGGATGCCCTGAAGAGGAAACAACAATTTAGTATGCTATCGTCTAGTGCGGTAAAAGACTAAATAATAACCAAATTATTCATGAGAACGTCACTACAAGGCCTTCACGTGGCGAGTAACTAAAAGAACCAGGAAGTCTCACCTCAGAATCATTGGTACATATACCAGCTTGAAGATCAGGTCGCAATGATGTGTAGCATGGTATATCAGCCGCTAGATAATCAGAAAGTGCAAGATTGTAACCATCTTCAATTACAGGAAGATCATCAGTATGTATGCCAGGGTGCATTATGACATCCATGCTAGAGCATATCATCTCGTTCCTGTTTGAACATCATATCTTGAAGTCAAAACCCTACGATGCAGAAAATTTAACAAACAGCGGATGGATGGTCTAATGCAACAGATATTGCTCATGAACTATTCAATAGGCTACCTGGTATGTTGCAAGATATGAGAGAACAATAGACATGCTATTCTTAAGAGCTACCAAGTAATTCCTAGATCATTATAACATGGTATAAACATAAACGGTTAACTCCATTCAACCCGATAGAGGAGCTAACTGCATGTCAATCAACTCACTTTGCTTTTGAAGAATCAAAGCCAGCACCTTCAATTGGCATGTCATCTTCTATATCAAATACTTGGACAGAGTTATTGTCTAATGAAACTTGGCACAAATTATTTGTACCACCGACAATGTCTCCCACATTAGCTCCAAAATCTTCTTGCAGTTGTTTATGTGGCTCCACTGAATATCCTCGTGCAGAGTGTTGGCCAAAGCCAGGATTATTAGGTGTTCTGAATGAGCTGGATTGATCCAGCTTTTCTTCTTCTTCCATTTGGATGATAGTTTCAGCCCCGGCATTACAAAACAAATCAGCACCAACAATGTTCTTCTGATCAGAAAACTCAAACAAGCCCACTTCTTTTGGCACAATTTCAGTATCACAAATCTGGGCTCCTTTCTTAAATTGTAGATTTAAGTTATTTTTATGTAAAGATAATGACTGAGTTATGTCAGTTTCTTGCATCAAGGTAACTTCGTGAGAAGCTGTCGATGGAGATTGATCAGATTCTTCAATCAAGCTATCATTGTGTGCATCTGCCATTGGAGATAGGTTGGTTTCTGCAATCAAGCTATCATTGTGAGCATCTGGTAATGGAGATAGGTTGGCATCTTCGATCATGATATCCTCCTGCGTTCCTGTCAACGTAGATAGGTTGGTTTCTTGCATCAAGCCACCCTTGCGAGAAGCCGACAATGGAGATAAGTCGTTTTCTTGCATCAAGTTATGCTTCTGAGAAATTGTCAAAGAAGATACATCTTGTTCTTCCTTGTATTCCTGGACTACATGGAGTTGTGCATCGTTCTTGTATTCTCTCATATTTTCAGTAACAACTAATGTTTTGTTTTCTTGGAGAAGCATAGGTTCCATTGTTATTTCTTTGTAAGCTGTCTTAGAGACAGTACTTTCTTGGTAGATTTGATCTTCTCTGTTATATGGCTGGATGTTAGTCAAAGATCTCTCATTTGCTGCTTCATCGGCTACCATCTGAGAACCTTCTCTAGAAGAAACTAGATCGACCGTTTCAGTTACTAACTTTCTATGTGCATGGCATGAGCTGGGCTTCGTTGGAGCTTTTGCAAAGTCATAGTGTTTAAGCAAACTCCTCCTGTCGACATGCAAACCATTTTCCAAAATTTTCATGTCATCATTCAAGGCAATACGGTCACACAAAACTTTGTTGTTATCTTCAGCTTTCTCACCCACAACCTTACCATCTGGCAAAAGCTTCGCATCTGCCTCCATAACAACTACAATAGAAGTGTTATTGACATCACCGTTAGGGTCCATCTCTAATTCTGAACTCAGTATTTTATTCTCTTTCATCTCACCTTCATTCTCAGCCTGCAACTCCAGCAAAGCATCAGCATTCTTCCTAACATCAGCATTCAATCCGGTATCCTTCATCTCCAACTGACCTACAGCCTTCTCCATGAAAGGTGCCGCCTCTTTCACCTCATCCGTCACACATCTCCTAGACTCGTCATTCTCCACACTGGACCGCCGATCCCTCTGAAATCCAGGAGCACCATCCTCGTCCTTATCTTCCTCATAGCGTCGACCATTCGAATTCGACCTTGCTCTCTCCTCCTCCCTCTCCCTTCCACGACCTGGATACCCCATTCTGTACTCCCCATACTTTCTCTTCCATCTCCCATTGTAGCTACCACCATTACTGTAATCATCTCTATTAGTACAACAACTAGTAATGCTACTGTTCCGCCTAGGCCGGGTGCCAGGGTTATTGCTATATACATCATCGTACCTCCTCCAGTCATAGAATGCGGGGGGTTCCTGCCGCGGTTGAGGCAGTGGAGGAGGAGGAACAGCCCACGGGTCGCCGCCGCCGCGCTGTAGGGAGGACGGCGGGAGCACGCCCGTGGATACCAGGTACTCGGCCGCGAGGCGGCCGGCCTCCATGAGCACCTCGTATCTGCGATGCGGCGGCGCAAGAAGCGGGGGCCGAGGAGGAGTTTGAGGAGCGTACAGCTGCTTGTGACCGCCGGGGTACACGGCACCACTGCCGCGGCCAAACGGCGGTGGAGGAGGCGGCGGCAGGCGGCTGCGGTGGTGGTACTGCATCGCGAGTTCGCGACTGGTCACACCTTTGACACTGTGCCCCCGCGGCCGCGGAATCCACGACAATTCACCAAAAATCTGAAGCGAAGAGGAAGATAAAGAAAAGGGCAAAGATTACGATTCTGTAAATTTCCTTGAGGCGAGGAATCGGAAACCCTAGGTAAAAGTGTTGAGCAAACTCACAAATCGGAATTAAAATGTCGATCGAGCCATCGGACTTGGAATCCACCGATTGGGGACAGCACTAACACGGCTTTCTTGTTTATATCAACTCGTATCGCGGTTTGATCGAAGCGAAGAGGGAAGAAACCACAACAAGTTGCAAGAATTATAGTACTAGTATATCTTGCAAGAATTATAGTACTAGTATATCACAACACGCAACGGTGCTGCTGTTTCCGTTCGCGAATCTGCTTTCTACGGCGAAGAATTCGTCGATTTTAATGGGAAGGCGGAAAAGGGGTGCTGCTTTGGGTGGGTCGGAGTGTAATAGTTTCGGATGCGGGCGTGAATGCGCGCGTGGATTTGATGGCTCTATCCACGAGGTTTTCCGCTTGGCTTCCTGGTATGGCCATGACAGGTGGGCCCGGAGCTTGTGGGGCTACTCGATAGTCACTCGTGGTTGCACACGGCATTGTGAAGGCACGGCGGAGAAAGAGATGGAGTGTGGTATGCCCACTGCTGCGTATGCCATGTGGGCCATGTTCCGTCTTAAGCCACAAATGCATACTCCCTCCAAGTTTGTTGAGCCCTTCAACCAAAACACAGATATCAAGAAAACCTATTAATTACTAGTAAGCCTGCACATGAAAATTCACGTGCATTGAAAAGATAATCATGTAATAGCAGTCAAAAATATTTCGAACGAACTTATACTATGATTAAATTTAAGGAAAACTATAATAAGAAAAATGCACATTGTTAATGTACCTAAGCATCTTTTTTTACGAAGTCAAGGATGGTCATTCTCATTGTTTCTAGGCTGCTGCTGGTTGTTCATCAAAATTACGAGTGCAAAATATACACATGTTTAATAATATTTTATCCTTTTAAATCCCGTTGATGAAAAAAGGTATTGGAAAACACAAGACTCCTTTGGTTAAATCAATGCATCCAAAAGCATGAATATGCCAGCAGAAAAAAAAACACATTGTCATATACTATGTAACCTGAGTACAAAGCGACTATGATCTTGAATGACTTGTACACCAGGATAAGGTAAAGATATATGTCATGTCCAATTGTCCAGAAGCATGAACAAGCTCACTGTGGGAAAAGAAGAAAGAAACAACATGCTAATATTACTATTGTGCCATTGGTTCATAGTTTTGTCATGAAGCGTATTGTTTGCCTATCAGGACCTATCATCTAGATTTGTGTGTTGCTTACTGGTATTGCCCCGGGCAATATTTGGTGAGCCTTGGTATGTTGAATATGTCCCAGATGTAAATGAAAATAAAAGGCATGCATCTCTAATATTGTGCACACATGTGATCTATCTTGTGCCTCATTTGCACGAAAGTTCAGTGCCCAACTCCATAGTACGAACTCCCCCCCCCCCCCCCCAACCCAAAAAAAACTCCATATTACAAAGGAATTAGTTCAGTTTGTAGCACAAACCCATCAACTTGAGAATCGTCAACCTGCATATCTAAGGAAGTATTATTATGATTTAAAAAACTATTGGTTCAGTTCAGATAAAGGAAACAATAGATGTTGTACCAATTTATTGGTTTGGTTCAAACGCAGCAAACACATAATAGTACCGTTGATCTGCCCTGAACCATGGTATTGAGAGAGGTATCATTCATCTTCCTTTTACCTTTTCCTTTTCTAGAATGAAATAATCCTGGTTTGGACATTTTTTCACCTACTTCGATTAAGGAAGCAACTCTCTATATGGACTATCATATACTCAAAGGTGTACCTATAATATATTGGAAATTAAACCTTAAATAAGGCATAAAATATACTACCTCGTCCCAAAATAAGTGTGTTGTACTAAGATTGAGACACTTATTTTGGGACGGAGTGAGTAATATAGAAGGCATGTATCAGCTATTAGAAGACAAACTTCAGCAGGTCTGTGCAAGACACCATATCACTATTACATGCGACAAAACAATAAACACCACTAAAATTGTGAATCATAATCACCTGAAGTGGCATTTTTCTTCTTAGGTGGCAAACAAAATATCAAGACTTAGTACTCTGTAACAGATTTCGTACTTAGAAGAAAATGCCAAGATTTAGTAATTGCGTACGTGCAAATGCATGTATCAAATACTGTACAAAATTTTATTGTATGTGTAAAATAAAAAATGCTCATATTCAATTTTCAAGCTAACAATATTGTGTAGAGATCATAATAAAACAAGTATATCCTATTTGAAACTGGTACTATTCACCGAAACGTCAAAGCAAAAGACATGTTTTCATTTATCGTCTATGTTTGGACACACCATGTTTAATACATGCTGCAAAAATATATTTCAAGGCAAGAAATTCAAAATATGTGTGTATATACAGATTCATCCATACTGCAAAATCACCGAGGTCTTCACTTGATTCCATGTAACCAACAACTACAAGAAATAGTTACATTGTCTTGTGAAAGCATGTGAAATAAATCTAGTTGTATGAAGAAAACAGGTACCAATAATAAACTACATAAGTGCAAGTTTTCAGTGCAAACTACAACACAAATAGTTTTTTCTTTTGCTAGTAGCAACATGAATCAAAGCTAAGAAGACCGCAAAGATCAAAGGACCTCACCGTGATTCAAAAAGTCACTGAATTTTATATCGCCTTTTCAATATTTGCAACCGAAAGTTGAGAGCATTTCTCAAATACGGCTCCCATATGCTTCTGTACAAAGAACAAGTAAGAATTTTGATCCCAATCAATATTTGAAAACAAAGGCAGGACATCAAAGAATTATAATAAAGTTCCAGGCATCCCATATAGCATGAGAAAAAAAGAAGATAGGGTGTTGCTTAACCTGATTTCCAGTAATATGTTTTTTGTCCCCATGATGTTATATCCAAAGTGTGTTCCTGAGTCGCAAAATGGTAACCCCTGTTATCATGTATTGTAAACACATAAAAGTTTCATCCATGTATAAATCCAAGCAAAAGCAGTCTGTATGATAGGAAATGACATGTTTGGACAAAGCTCTAACAAGCACCGCATGCACAACACACTAAGCCGGTGAGACAACAGAACGAAATCAACTTACCCATTAAATAGATAGAGTAGGTCGTCCGCACTGTATACTTACCAAATCAACTTAACAACTTACGAAATCGACACCACGCTTTGAGGACCATCTGCCCTATATGGACAGCTTTGGTGCAGGTCATCCAATACACACAACTTTGGCGCAAGTTGTCTATCAACATATGTAAAAACAGCCCTGATCACCGTTGATACAAGATTCTTAATTAGATCCATCTGAATTATCTTGCTCAGTAGTTCTTAGATTACAAGACACCTAACATAAAACAAGTAGTACTCCTAATTCCTTTGGTGATTTGAATCCTCACGAGTTGCAGAGATCAAATATAGAAAAGTAGCATTGAGGAAGGAGCTGTAGCGTTCCCACGTCCAGGCTGGGAAGAGCCAAAAAAAATAGAAATCAAAGATTACTTGCAAGAAGAAGAACATTATCCAACGCCACCATACATCACAAATCATAAGGTAAATAATACAATGATACGCCTGCTTACCCTCTAGACGGTGTCTCAATCGGTGTATACCTTTTGTGACGCCCCCGATTCAATCGTACACTAATCATGCACGCAAACGTGTACGATCAAGATCAGGGACTCACGGGAAGATATCACAACACAACTCTAAAAACATAAATAAGTCATCCAAGCATCATAATACAAGCCAGGGGCCTCGAGGGCTCGAATACAAGTGCTCGATCATAGACGAGTCAGCGGAAGCAACAATATCTGAGTACAGACATAAGTAAACAAGTCTGCCTTAAGAAGGAGGCACAGGCCTCCTGCCCTGGGATCCTCCTAACTACTCATGGTCGTCGTCAGCCGCCTGCATGTAGTAGTAGGCACCTCCAGTGTAGTAGTCGTCGTCGACGGTGGCGTCTGGCTCCTGGGCTCCAACGTCTGGTTGCGATAACCAGAAAGGAAGGAAAGGAGGGAAAAGGGGGGAGAAAGCAACCGTGAGTACTCATCCAAAGTACTCGCAAGCAAGGAACTACACTACATATGCATGGGTATATGTGTAAAGAGGCCATATCAGTGGACTGAACTGCAGAATGCCAGAATAAGAGGGGGATAGCTAGTCCTATCGAAGACTACGCTTCTGGCAGCCTCCGTCTTGCGGCATGTAGAAAAGAGTAGATTGAAGTCCTCCAAGTAGCATCGCATAGCATAATCCTACCCGGCGATCCTCTCCTCGTCGCCCTGTTAGAGAGCGATCACCGGGTTGTATCTGGCACTTGGAAGGGTGTGTTTTATTTAGTATCCGGTTCTAGTTGTCATAAGGTCAAGGTACAACTCCAAGTCGTCCTGTTACCGAAGATCACGGCTATCCGAATAGATTAACTTCCCTGCAGGGGTGCACCACATAACCCAACACGCTCGATCCATTTGGCCGGACACACTTTCCTAGGTCATGCCCGGCCTCGGAAGATCAACACGTCGCAGCCCCACCTAGGCACAACAGAGAGGTCAGCCCGCCGGTCTAAATCCTATGCGCGCAGGGGTCTGGGCCCATTGCCCATTGCACACCTGCACGTTGCGAGGGCGGCCGGAAGCAGACCTAGCAACCTCCATTACAAAGGAAGTCACGTTACGCGGTCCAATCCGGCGCGCGCCGCTCCGTCGCTGACGTCAAGAAGGCTTCGGCTGATACCACGACGTCGAGTGCCCATAACTGTTCCCGCGTAGTTGGTTAGTGCGTATAGGCCAGTAGCCAGACTCAGATCAAATACCAAGATCTCGTTAAGCGTGTTAAGTATCCGCGAACACCGAACAGGGCCAGGCCCACCTGTCTCCTAGGTGGTCTCAACCTGCCCTGTCGCTCCGCCACAAAGTAACAGTCGGGGGCCGTCGGGAACCCAGGCCCACCTCTACCGGGATGGAGCCACCTGTCCTTTCAGCCCCCTCATCAGAATCACTTGCGGGTACTCATCGAGCTGACCCGACTTTAGTCACCATCTGTATAGTATGTATGTATGTATAGTATATACCCGTGATCACCTCCCGAGTGATCACGGCCCAATAGTATAGCAAGGCAGACTGACAAGAATGTACGGCCAATGATGATAAACTAGCATCCTATACTAAGTATTTAGGATTGCAGGTAAGGTATCAACAGATGTAGCAACAATGTCAGGCTATGCATCAGAATAGGATTAACGGAAAGCAGTAACATGCTACACTACTCTAATGCAAGCGGTATAGAGGAGAATAGGCGATATCTGGTGATCAAGGGGGGGGGGGGCTTGCCTGGTTGCTTTGGCAAAGAGGGGTCGTCAACTCCGTAGTCGAACTGGGTAGTAGCGGCATCGGTCTCGGTGTCTAGCGAGAGAAGAGGGGGGAAGAAACAATAAATATAAAAGCAAACATAAGCATGACGATGGAAAACATGACAATGCGCAGTGCTAGGTATGCCCTAACGCGGTAGGAGGTGGTACCAGCGAAGGGGAGACATCCGGGAAAGTATTCCCGATGTTCCGTGTTTTCGGACAGATGAACCAGAGGTGAAATGTTGCAGGTTCACTATGCTAGGGACACGTGGCGGACGAACGGGCTGCGTATCCGGATTCGTCTCGTCGTTCTGAGCAACTTTCATGTTGAAAATAATTTAATCCGAGTTACGGATTAAAAGATATGATTTTCTAAAGATTTTATTAATTTCTAGAATTTAATTAATTATTTAATTTAACCCGAAAATGGATTTATGACATCAGCATGATGTCATGCTGGTGTCAGCAGTCAACAAGGGTTGACTGGTCAACCTGACCAATGGGTCCCACTGGTCAGTGACACATTTTAATTAAGCATTTTAATTAACATAAACAGGATTAATTAGGGGGGGTGGGCCCCACTGTCATTAACTACTTAGTTAACTGATTAATTAGTTTAGTTAATTGATTAGTTTAATTGATCAAAATTAATTAAGTTAATTAATTATTTACTAGTTAATTAATTTTTAATATATATTATTATTATTATTATTTATTTTAATTTCTTTAAAAAACATTCTGGGGCGCTGGGGGCCCCACTGGGTAGTGACCCAAAGGCCAAGCCATAGGGGCGGTTAGCGGGCACCGGGCACTGGGCGCGAGCGTGTGGGTGCGGGTGCCCGAAGGGGCGCTTGCCCAGGCCAACGTTGGGGGGGATGCCGGTGGCGGGCGCCAGCATCAGGAGCGGGAGCGGGAGGCCAGAAGGGGTGCACCCAGAGGCGGGGACGACGGCCACGGCGCCTGTTGGCCGCGGCGTTAGGCAGCGACACGGGCGCGAGGAGAAGGCCACGGCGGCAAGCGGCGGGGTGCTCCGATGAGCATCGCCGGGCGGGGAAAGGGGTGGACGAGCAGCGCCGGCGGCGAGCGGAGGCACGCGGGACGGTGGCCGGCAGTCTCGCTACAGGGGCGGCGACGCGAGGAACCGGGGCGTCAGGGGCAGGCACGCGCGGCCATGGCAGCAAGCGCGAGTGGGAAGAGGCCGCAGTGGCGCGCTGGTGCGGGCACGGCGAGGCGTGCGGCCCAGGCGCGACGCAGGACAGAGGAAGGGGAGGAGCGAGGCGGAGGGCGGGCCTCACATTGGGGCGTAGGGAACGGGGCAGTGGGTGTCGGGGTGGTCGATGGAGACGACCGGGACGGAGCGGAAGCAGTCCGGCGGGGAGGAGGAGGCAGGCCGGCGACGGGGCAACTCCAGCAAGGTCCGTCGGGCGGCTACTATGGGCAGCGTCGGGCGGAGGGACGTGGTCGTCGTGGCGCGGCGGGGAGGAGTTCGGCGAGCGGCGAGGTGCTGTCGAGGGGCGCAGGGGCGATGCGCCCGATCCGATCTGGATCGAGGGGGGCGGGTGAAAGAGAGATCGGGGGAAGTGGGAGCGAGTGGGGGGTTAGGGTTACAGGCGTGGGGGATATGGGGAGTGAGGGTGGCCGGTTGGGCCGGCCTGGTAGGTCATGGCCCAGTTGGGCCGGTGGCCTGCTGGGCCGGAGCCCCGGGGGGTGAGTGCTTTCTCTTTATTTATTTTTGTTTTATGTTATATTTCTGCTTTACTGTTTTATTTTAGTTTCCTTTTGAATTTGGTTTTATAAACCACACCACTGGTTCCTAATTTAGTTTTAATAAGTATGCCACTGCCCTATAAGTTTTTGGCAATAAAATAAACAGTTTAATATTTTATCAAATTGAAAAGGGTAGGTAGTTAAATGTTTTGCTGCTGTTTTAAATAATTTAGTGCACTTAATCCTTTTATAAAATTGTGGTTTATCCACAATAATTACCTATGCATTATTTGGCAACACCCCAACATTTTAGTTTTAATATTTGAAATTTTTTTATTGTTTGCTTGATTTTGAATTTGAATTCAAACCGGTTTCGAACTAACGTGAGATTAGCAATAATAATTGAGGTGACGTGGCATCATTAACGTGGGATTACTGTAGCCTAATTACCCGGCGTCACAATTCTCCTCCACTACAAGAAATCTCGTCCCGAAATTTAAGAGGTAGTGAAAGGGGGGAAGGTTTGGTAACGAATCTAGCGGGTCTTCTCATCCTGGCTTGCTCTTCTCGAAGAGGCCGGTCCAATATATTGATGTCTTCATTTCTCTGCTTCAGGTCATCATGATGAAGTCAGCATCCTTTCTTCAGGAACCCCATCGTACTTACGAAAGAATAAAGGTTGGGCATACCGAGAGAACAGGCCTCTACAAGGTTGACTACCTGGTCGATAACATCGGGGAAGGTGGCAGAAAGTAACTCTCGAATTGAAACTGAAGAAAATATCGAGAGCAAGGTAAGAAGGTGCAATAAGAAGTTTCAAGTGGATAGGCAATCATTTGTTGCCTGATACGAAATGTGAAAGGGGTTCAGAGCAATGGGAATAAGTATTGCGTATGATACCAGAATAGATCACTACGTAGGTGGCCCGTGAATTACATACGAAGTCAAGCATGGGGAATAACTTTGACAATAGGGTGTACAGGAGAGTCAGGTTTCGATCCTGTAGAACTGTGGGTTATGGGCCCACCATGTGGTTTAAAGTAGAAAGGGGGCTGACATCTTGCACGGTCATGATAGCAAGGCATGTCAGAGGGTAGCCTATCAGTTATGTCAGCAACAACATCGATACCAAGGGCGAGGAACGAAGAGAACCATTTTCCTGCTCATTGAATGAGGCGAACCAATTGGCAAAGTTCTCACCCATCGGTGGTTACCGGAATGTCATCAACAATAGTAACAGGGTCTTACCGACAGAGTGGTACAAAAAGGGGCTTACCTAAGTAGGGAATTATCTCTGCTCAGCTAACTCAGATTACAGGAAAGGTTAAACAAAAGAATGGAAAGGAAAACATGATTATCAGATTAAACAGAACGATGGGAAGGAAAATTATGATTACACACAATTATTAGGAGCATATCCTTCCCATGGACAAGCAGAACATGGCATACAGGGTAGGAGAGCAAGTACCCAACCATTCAGATAAAGAGGCAAGGATTAATCAAGATGTTACCCATACAATGGTGTTTGGATAGCTGACCAAGAAACATTTAGCATTGCGCCTCCAATGTTCTTGTTGAAGAGCAGATTATCATAGTCATGCTTCGAGGTAGCAATGATATGGGGTTTCAATCAAGGGCCAGACTCTAGATACACAAATGATCCATCAGGAGCAACTTATAAAATAGACCTTACAATTTCCTCCAGGAAGAATGGTTATCTTGCAAAAGAAATCATAATGATAGGTCCTCCAACAGGGGGGTGCTAGCCATGACATCATGTTACCGGGTCATCAAAGGACCAACATCATAACTCTTGGAAAGTTGTCCCAACCATCATATCTGGCCGAGATTCAGAACTGATTGGTGTCATGATACCTCAGACTCAGGATGTCCGAGAAGAAAAGGTGTCACACAAATCGATGAAATGACATTGCAAGATTCTTGGGAAATGAACTATGGGAGCGGGTTCCTGAAACAATAGTTCATCATTAAACCAAGGAGGGGATGAGGAGGTGGCTGATGGGCTCAACGACAATTCATCGAGAGTTCCAAATGGATGGATTTCCACAATAAGGTGAACAAGAAGATGACACTTGTCAATTCAAATGATATAATGTTGTATGCTCGAGGAAAACATACACCATCAATCATTAGTTGAAAGGTGTGCCCGAACCTTAGGCAGCAAGATCAATGTTAGAGTGACGATTCAATAACCAACAGTCTAAGAACGAACTGTCGATCGTTAACATCAAAGCAATAGGGTTGCTAGAAGTACATAACTCAAACATCATCATTAGCCTATTGGTACCCTGGTTAAAAACAACACGGGGACCAAGAAAGAATGGTGATGGTGAGAAGTATCATCATACCGAGAATTTCTAAGAGGTGGAGCAATCCCCACAACATTCTCGACAGAAAAGACAGTAATACTTCAAGGAAGAATACAACACTAGCTGGAGAGCAAGTTGTATTCATAATGTAGACAAGTTCGCGATGAAAGGAAGTCAAGGGTGTTGTCGATGATAATAAAAATCATCGAGGGCAAGGAGGGTATTTCTCATCATGAACACAGTTGACATCTCGGAAGAAGTCAAAGTGTTGAACGTGATCCGACACATTTGTCGAGAGATTTCATGAAGATGTAATCGATCGGCGAGAACATCAAGTCAAAGGAATTATGAAGCAAATGGTTATTGGAACCATGCGTACGACACAAACTCAAAATCAAGCTTGTTGTTCAAGGCGGAATGATATGATGAGGAAAATTGACGTAAGCTTAGCTCATCGCCGAAAGTGGTGCTCCGGGAATAAGGACCAGGTAGCACAGTTATAATCGGCACGACAAGGATATAGCCAAACAAGCTAGGAATGACGTGATTGAGTTCAAACTCGTAAGTAATGAAGGTTACCAAGTGTTGCTTAATCGCGATGCGGACTCGGGTCAGTTATCGGTGTCTTTGAGTGTTAAATAACTCAGAGCCCGTGAAAAATTGGAATCAATGAGAATGTAGCACTTGATGAAGAACTCATAAGAAGTTATGCAGTTCCGTGATAATCTTGAGATACCAGGGGGGTAATACTCGAGGACAAATCAAAATAGAGGTTGGACTGGGGTATTACTCTACAGAAGACAAGTGCTTAAACTTGCACGAGAAATGGTATTTAAAGGAGAACAAGGTCGGAAACCTCGATCATAAATGATCGAACCACGGATACAGGATGAACTTATAACAAGGGGGTAACTATTTTTACGAGCACCTTCCATGATAAGTTATACATCGTGTCCATGGGCATGAACGCAAGGTTCAAGGTCGACTCCCACTTCTTCAATGTATAACCTCCCATTCACTTCTCGCTTTGATAAAGGCATTAGTGTTGAAAGTTTTACCTGGTGTAATACTAGATGAGTATGACTCGTGAAAACCTTCGAGTTCACACATATTAAGGAAGGCATAGATTCAACCCGTCAGGGTATCGTGGAAACATATACCACAAGCTTCAATAGTAAATAACACAAGCTCGATAGTAGAGCATGGTTGACAAAAACAGAGGATACAATTTACCTAAGGCATTATGTATTAGGGAAAGAACTTCTTGAGGTTTTTGTATACGAAGAACGCTGTCGGATGATATTTCAACAAAGGATCCGACGGTCCTTAGTGAAACTGATGTGAGTATCGGCACACAACCAGAGGAAGAAAGAATGCGAAGGCATTGGATTATAGAAGCAACTGACTAATTCAAAGCTCACATATAAAGGAATTATGATTACCAAATCAAAGGATCAGAAGCAAACCCTCTGATTAAGGATGGATGAGTTGAGTAAGCTTAGGGGTAAAATCGACAACAATTTGATTGGTCGAGATCAAGCTCATGTTTAAAGTGACGTCTGAGTCGGAAAGATAATTTAAAAGGATTAACTGATCATTGCGTGCATTCGCACTCATGTTGAATCAATAGGATCAAAATGACGGTGCCTAGGATACTAACGAATATTGCTAGACATATGGAAAGCATCCATAATGCAAGCAGACAAGTATTGCAGAGCAATAAGCTACTAAGGATTTTTGGAGGACCGAATAGTATTTCTAAGACCATTGTGGAACACATGAACAATGGTGAATGAACGGATACTCGGTAAGTGTGAGGAATTATCCATAGGGGGTATTCATGTGGCAAAGATCTACAATGCAATGGCTCAAAAGATTCTTAAAAGTCGAAGAACAATTCGATGCATCTTGTAATAACAAGAGCAGCTACGGATGAATGTAAGAATGGCAAGGGTAATAAGTTATCCATAAGGATTTATCGGTGGTAGGGAATTGCAAAAGAAGTGGGCACAAAGTCTCGAGAGAACTTCAGCGAGTATCTTCGGAATCTTCTGGTGTAGCAAACGATCATCGGGAGTGAGGGGCTCTCCAGGAGAAAGTACTATCGAGAACCTAGAGTCAGAGTTAGTAAAAAAATCGTTTAACCCGAATAGAAGAGAGATCAGATTCCCACAGTACAGATCGAGGAGTAAAAGACCCTAATACCACCCAATGGCGACGTGGGCCCGTAAGCCGCACAGCCATGTTAGTAAAAAACTTTTTCAATGACTAGACTCGACTTCGGCCAAGGAGTTGGAAAGGGGGATTCCTACAGGCAGTCGGCTCTGATACCAACTTGTGACGCCCCCGATTCAATCGTACACTAATCATGCACGCAAACATGTACGATCAAGATCAAAGACTCACGGGAAGATATCACAACACAACTCTAAAAACATAAATAAGTCATACAAGCATCATAATACAAGCCAGGGGCCTCGAGGGCTCGAATACAAGTGCTCGATCATAGACGAGTCAGCGGAAGCAACAATATCTGAGTACAGACATAAGTAAACAAGTCTGCCTTAAGAAGGCTAGCACAAACTGGGATACAGATCGAAAGAGGCGCAGGCCTCCTGCCTGGGATCCTCCTAACTACTCCTGGTCGTCGTCAGCCGCCTGCACGTAGTAGTAGGCACCTCCAGTGTAGTAGTCGTCGTCGGTGGTGGCGTCTGGCTCCTGGGCTCCAACGTCTGGTTGCGACAACCAAAAAGAAAGGAAAGGGGGAAAAAGGGGGGAGAAAGCAACCGTGAGTACTCATCCAAAGTACTCGCAAGCAAGGAACTACACTACATATGCATGGGTATATGTGTAAGGAGGCCATATCAGTGGACTGAACTGCAAAATGCCAGAATAAGAGGGGGATAGCTAGTCCTATCGAAGACTACGCTTCTGGCAGCCTCCGTCTTGCGGCATGTAGAAGAGAGTAGATTGAAGTCCTCCAAGTAGCATCGCATAGCATAATCCTACCCGGCGATCCTCTCCTCGTCGCCCTGTTAGAGAGCGATCACCGGGTTGTATCTGGCACTTGGAAGGGTGTGTTTTATTTAGTATCCGGTTCTAGTTGTCATAAGGTCAAGGTACAACTCCAAGTCGTCCTGTTACCGAAGATCACGGCTATTCGAATAGATTAACTTCCCTGCAGGGGTGCACCACATAACCCAACACGCTCGATCCCATTTGGCCGGACACACTTTCCTGGGTCATGCCCGGCCTCGGAAGATCAACACGTCGCAGCCCCACCTAGGCACAACAGAGAGGTCAGCCCGCCGGTCTAAATCCTATGTGCGCAGGGGTCTGGGCCCATCGCCCATTGCACACCTGCACGTTGCGAGGGCGGCCGGAAGTAGACCTAGCAACCTCCAATACAAAGGAAGTCACGTTACGCGGTCCAATCCGGCGTGCGCCGCTCCGTCGCTGACGTCAAGAAGGCTTCGGCTGATACCACGATGTCGAGTGCCCATAACTGTTCCCGCGTAGTTGGTTAGTGCGTATAGGCCAGTAGCCAGACTCAGATCAAATACCAAGATCTCGTTAAGCGTGTTAAGTATCCGCGAACGCCGAACAGGGCCAGGCCCACCTGTCTCCTAGGTGGTCTCAACCTACCCTGTCGCTCCGCCACAAAGTAACAGTCGGGGGCCGTCGGGAACCCAGGCCCACCTCTACCGGGATGGAGCCACCTGTCCTTTCAGCCCCCTCATCAGAATCACTTGGGGGTACTCATCGAGCTGACCCGACTTTAGTCACCATCTGTATAGTATGTATGTATGTATAGTATATACCCGTGATCACCTCCCGAGTGATCACGACCCAATAGTATAGCAAGGCAGACTGACAAGAATGTAGGGCCAATGATGATAAACTAGCATCCTATACTAAGTATTTAGGATTGCAGGTAAGGTATCAACAGATGTAGCAACAATGTCAGGCTATGCATCAAAATAGGATTAACAGAAAGCAGTAACATGCTACACTACTCTAATGCAAGCAGTATAGAGGAGAATAGGCGATATCTGGTGATCAAGGGGGGGGGGGGCTTGCCTGGTTGCTCTGGCAAAGAGGGGTCGTCAACTCCGTAGTCGAACTGGGTAGTAGCGGCATCGGTCTCGGTGTCTAGCGAGAGAAGAGGGGGGAAGAAACAATAAATATAAAAGCAAACATAAGCATGATGATGGAAAACATGACAATGCGCAGTGCTAGGTATGCCCTAACGCGGTAGGAGGTGGTACCAGCGAAGGGGGAGACATCCGGGAAAGTATTCCCGGTGTTCCGTGTTTTCGGACAGATGAACCGGAGGTGAAATGTTGTAGGTTCACTATGCTAGGGACGCGTGGCGGACGAACGGGCTGCGTATCCGGATTCGTCTCGTCGTTCTGAGCAACTTTCATGTTGAAAATAATTTAATCCGAGTTACGGATTAAAAGATATGATTTTCTAAAGATTTTATTAATTTCTAGAATTTAATTAATTATTTAATTTAACCCGAAAATGGATTTATGACATCAGCATGATGTCATGCTGATGTCAGCAGTCAACAGGGGTTGACTGGTCAACCTGACCAATGGGTCCCACTGGTCAGTGACACATTTTAATTAAGCATTTTAATTAACCTAAACAGGATTAATTAGGGGGGTTGGCCCCACTGTCATTAACTACTTAGTTAACTGATTAATTAGTTTAGTTAATTGATTAGTTTAATTGATCAAAATTAATTAAGTTAATTAATTCTTTACTAGTGAATTAATTTTTAATATATATATATTTTTTATTATTATTATTTTTAATTTCTTTTAAAAAAAACATTCCAGGGCGCTGGGGGCCCCACTGGGTAGTGACCCAAAGGCCAAGCCACAGGGGCGGTTAGCGGGCACCGGGCACTGGGCGCGAGCGTGCGGGTGCGGGTGCCCGAAGGGGCGCTTACCCAAGCCAACGTTGGGGGGGACGCCGGTGGCGGGCGTGTGACGCCCGGATAATTAAGCTATAGTAACCCTCACCAAATGATGCCACGTCACCTCGATTACTGTTGTTAATCACGCGTAGTTCAAAACCGATTCGAAATTCAAATTTAAAATAAAGTCAAACCAGTAAAATTTTCAAATATCAGAACTAAAAGGTACAAACGGTGACAAATAAAGCATAGGTAATTATGGTGAAGAAACCACCCTTTTATAAAATGTTTGAATGCTCTAAAATGATTTAAGCAGTAGCTAAAACAACTAAATAAATGCCTTTTGTATTTTATAAAATACTAAACTATTTTATTTGGGGGTTAGACCTTTTTGTGGCCGAGGTATAACTAGTAATAATAATTTAGGTGCAACTTTTATGTTTTATAAAACTAAAATGATATAAATCCGTAGAAGAAAATAAATAAAAGAAAAGAGATAAAACAGAAAAACAAAAGACAAAAAAAATAAAGGAGAGAAGGCCACCCCCCCACTGGGCCAGACGGCCCAGCCGGCCAGCCCCCCCCCCCCAACCGGCCCAACTGGGCAAAGGCCCAGCCGGCCGCCCCCATTCCCCATACCCCCACAACCCAAACCCTAACCCCACCCCGTCACCCACTCCCCCACTCGCCCCCTCCCCCCAGTCGCTCTTCCCCCTCCTCTCGCCTCCCGATCCGATCTGGATCGGGGACGAACTGCCCCCCCTCCCGCGACGCCAGCGCCCCACTTCCCCATCGCCTCGACCCCGACGCCGCGCCCCATCGCTCATCGTCTTCCGAAGCCCGCGCCGCCGCCTGGACCTCGCCTCCTCGACCCCGCCCCGCCTCCATCGCCGACGCCCGGCTCTCCGTCCTTCGGCGGCCGGCCTCGCCCCGAGTGGATCTGGTTCGGGGCAACCGACGCCCCGACCCGTCGCGCGCCATCGCCCCTCCACCCCGACGTCCTAGAGCAGCTTCGCCGGACCTCCTCGCCGGACTGCCGCCGCCTCGTCCTCTCCCTCGACGGACCTCCTCGAACCTCCCCGAGCCCTCTGCCTAGGCCCCACGCTCCCGCGGTGAGCTTCTGCACCGAACGCGCCGACCCTTGTCCCCCTTTCGACCTCGTCGACCTAGTCGCCGCCGCCCCTGTAGTTCGTTCCGCGCCTCGGTGTTTCGCCCCCTGCCCGCGTGTCCCCGCGGCCCGCGCGCGCCGCGGCCGCGCCATGCCTCACTTCGGGGACGCGCTTGCCGCGCCCGCGACCTCCCGTGGCCGCGCCCGGAGTTCTGCTCCCCTGCGCCGGCTCCACTCCCTCCGCGCCCTAGCCGCACCACCGAAGCCCCCTGCTACCCGTCGCCTCCGGCTGCCGCGCGCACCACCGCGGCCTCGCCCCGCTCCGGCCATGGCCACGCCGTGGCCACCGGCCTCCCCTGTTCTCGTACCCTCCCGGGTCTGCCTGCACCTGGGCGTGCGCCCGTTCGGGTCGTGCGTTGCGCCCGCAACCACTAGCGACCAGACCCGTTATGGCCCCTGGGGCCTATGACAGATGGGCCCCATGCCCCAGAACGTTTAAAAAAAAGGAATTAAAATTAATAATAATAAAAATAATTAATTAATTAATTAATTAATTAAGTTAATTAATCATAATTAGATTAATCAAATTAACTAATTAGTCTAATTAAACTGTGATTAGTTTAGCTAAAACCTGATTAGCCTAAACAGGGTATGACAGGTGGGTCCCACTGGACCCACACGTCAGATTAACCAAGTCAACCCCTGTTGACTGTTGACGTCATGCTGACGTCATCATGACGTCAACAAACACTATTCTGGATAATGTTGAAATTAAATAGTTAAATAAATCCTGAAAATGATTTAAATCTTTTAAAATTAATATAAAATAAACCGTAGCTCAGATGAAAATACTTTCTACATGAAAGTTGCTCAAAACGACGAGACGAATTCGGATACGCAGCCCGTTCGTCCACCACACCCCCTAACCTATCAAACACGCAACTTTTCCCCTCCGGTTCATCTGTCCGAAAACGCGAAACACCGGGGATACTACCCGGATGTTTTCCCCCTTAACCGGTACCACCCCATACCACGTTAGGGCACACCTAGCACCGCTCATTGTCACGTCACGCATCGTCGTGTTTATGTTTGCATTGTATTCATTGTTTCTTCCCCCTCTTATCTCCGGTAGACTACGAGACCGACGCTGCTGCTGACCAGTTCGACTACGGAGTTGACGACCCCTCTCTCTTGCCAGAGCAACCAGGCAAGCCCCCCCCTTGATCACCAGATATCGCCTATTCTCCTCTATACTGCTTGCATTAGAGTAGTGTAGCATGTTACTGCTTTCGTTAATCCTATTCTGATGCATAGCCTGACATTGTCGCTACATCTGTTGATACCTTACCTGCAATCCTAAATGCTTAGTATAGGATGCTAGTTTATCATCATTGGCCCTACATTCTTGTCAGTCTGCCTTGCTATACTATCAGGCCGTGATCACTTGGGAGGTGATCACGGGTATATACTATACATATATACATACTATACAGATGGTGACTAAAGTCGGGTCAGCTCATTGAGTACCCGCAAGTGATTCTGACGAGGGGGCTGAAAGGACAGGTGGCTCCATCCAGGTAGTGGTGGGCCTGAGTTCCCGACGGCCCCCGACTGTTACTTTGTGGCGGAGCGGCAGGGCAGGTTGAGACCACCTAGGAGACAGGTGGGCCTGGCCCTGTTCGGCGTTCGCGGATACTTAACACGCTTAACGAGATCTTGGTATTTGATCTGAGTCGGCTACGAGCCTATACGCACTAACCATCTACGCGGGAGTAGTTATGGGTATCCCGACGTCGTGGTATCAGCCGAAGCACTTCAGACGTCAGCGACGGAGCGGCGCGCGCCGGATTGGAACGTAAGCCTGCTCTTGTATTAAGGGGGCTAGTTCCGCTTTCGGCCGCGTACGCAACGTGCAGGTGTGCTATGGGCGATGGGCCCAGACCCCTGTGCGCTTAGGTTTAGACCGGCGTGCTGGCCTCTCTGTTTTGCCTAGGTGGGGCTGCGACGTGTTGATCTTCCGCGGCCGGGCATGACCCAGGAAAGTGTGTCCGGCCAAATGGGATCGAGCGTGTTGGGGAATGTGGTGCACCCCTGCAGGGAAGTTAATCTATTCGAATAGCCGTGATCTTCGGTAACAGGACGACTTGGAGTTGTACCTTGACCTTATGACAACTAGAACCGGATACTTAATAAAACACACCCTTCCAAGTGCCAGATACAACCGGTGGTCGCTCTCTCTCAGGGATACGAGGAGGGGATCGCCGGGTAGGATTATGCTACTGGAGATGTTACTTGGAGATGCTACTTGGAGATGCTACTTGGAGGACTTCAATCTACTCTCTTTACTTGATGCAAGACGGAGGCTGCCAGAAGCGTAGTCTTCGACAGGATTAGCTATCCCCCTCTTATTCTGGCATTCTGCAGTTCAGTCCACTGATATGGCCTCCTTACACATATACCCATGCATATGTAGTGTAGTTCCTTGCTTGCGAGTACTTTGGATGAGTACTCACGGTTGCTTTCTCCCCCTTTTTTCCCCTTTCCTTTCTTTCTGGTTGTCGCAACCAGATGCTGGAGTCCAGGAGCCAGGAGCCAGCCGTCGACGACGACTACTACACTGGAGGTGCCTACTACTACGTGCAGCCGCTGACGACGACGACCAGGAGTAGTTTAGGAGGATCCCAGGCAGGAGGCCTGCGCCTCTTTCGATCTGTATCCCAGTTTGTGCTAGCCTTCTTAAGGCAAACTTGTTTAACTTATGTCTGTACTCAGATATTGTTGCTTCCGCTGACTCGTCTATGATCGAGCACTTGTATTCGAGCCCTCGAGGCCCCTGGCTTGTATTATGATGCTTGTATGACTTATTTTAATTGTAGAGTTGTGTTGTGATATCTTCCCGTGAGTCCTTGATCTTGATCGTACACATTTGCGTGCATGATTAGTGTACGGTCGAATCGGGGACGTCACAAGTTGGTATCAGAGCCGACTGCCTGTAGGAATCCCCCTTCCACACTCCTTGGCCGAAGTCGAGTCTAGACATTGCAAAACTTTTACTAACTTGGTTGTGTGCCTTACGGGCCCACGTCGCCATCGGGTGGTACTAGGATCATTTACTCCTCGATCTTTACTCTGGGACTCTGAGCTCTCTTCTATTCGGGTTAAATGATTTTGCTAAAAACAAAACTGACTTTAGGTTCTCGAAAATACTTTCTCCCGGAGAGCCCCTTCAGTCCAGGTGATCGCCGGCTGCACCAGAAGATTTCGAAGTTACTCGCCGAAACTCTTTTGAGACTTTGTGTCCGTTGCTTTTGCAATTCCCTACCATCAAAATATCCCTATGGATAAATACATACACTTGGCGTTCTTACTTTTATTCCCAGTTGATCTTGTTATTACAAGATACCCCGAAATTCTCTCTATTGATCCGAGAATATCTTGTGCCTACTGTCTTGCAATTCCTTGTCACCTTAATACCCCTATGGATAATTCTCGCACTTGTCGAGTATCCGCTCATCCCCAGTTGTTCTTGTGTTTCACAAAAGTCTTCAAAATAATATTCGATCTTCCGAAAATCCTCTGGAGCCTTTGGCTCTTGAAATTCTTGCTTGCTTGCATTATGGTTAATCCCATAACTCTCGTAGTCTTATTGACATTCCTTGTCATTATCATTTTTGAGTCTGTTGACTCAGTATGTTTGCGAATACACGCAATCATCTTTGATCCTTATAAGTTACTTTTCCGGCTGAGCTGCCGTTCTTTGAACTGGAATTGGTTCTCGACCAATCCAATTGTCGTTGATTGTACCATAAGGCTATTCAACTTATCCATCCCTAATCAGAGCATTGCTTCTGATCCCTTGATTTGGAAATCATAATTCCTTTGCATTTGACAATTGAGTTAGTCAGTTGTTTCTATAATCTGATCTCCTTGCAATCTTCTTCCTCTAGTTGAGTACCGATGCTCACGTCAGATCCCTTGTGGACCACCAGATCCTTTGTTGGATTTTATCTGACAACGCCCTTCATATTCAATAACCTTGTGAGCCTTTCCTCTGATACATAATGCCTTTGGTAAATTGTATCCTCTGCTCTCTTAACCATGCTCTGTCTTCGAGCTTGAGTTAATTACGTCTAAAGATTCTGATATATGATTCTAAGATGCCCCGATGGGTTGAACCTATGCCTTCCTTAATAGGTGTGAACTCGAAAGTTTTCACGAGTCGTACTCTTCTGGTATTTTGCCAGATAGAATTTCAAAACTACAACTTCATTGAGCGCGAGAAGTGAATGAAAGGTTGTGCATTGGAGAAGTGGGAGTCGACCTTGAACTTTGCGTTCATGCCCATGGACACGATGTACATCTTCTCATCGAAGCTTCTCTTAAAATCAATTATTCCCTTGGTATAAGTTCATCTTATATCTGAGATCTGGCCTTTTTTGCAATCGTGCTTCTGACCATGTTCTCCTTTAAATATCATGTCCTGTGCAAGTTTAAGCATTTGTCTTCTATAGAGCAATACCCCAGTTCAACTTCTAGTTTGATCTGTCGTCGAGTATTACCACCTGGTATCTCGAGATTATCTTGGAACTGCATAATTTCTTATGAGTTCTTCATCAAGTACTACATACTCACCGATTACAATTTTTCATGGGCTCGGAGTTATTGAACACTCAAAGACACCGATAACTGAACCGAGTCCGCTCTACGGTTCAACAACTCTTCAGTAAGCTTCTATAAGTACGAGTTTGTACCCGATCACGCCATTCCTAGCCTGTTTGGCTATATCATTGTCGTGACGATTCTAACGGTGCTACCTGGTCCTTATTCTCGGAGCACCAATTTTCGACGATGAACTAACCTTACGTCGATTTTCCTCGTCATACCCTTTCACCTTAAACAACAAGCTTGAGTTCGAGTTTGTGTCGTAACTGTGGTTCCAATAACCTCTTGCTTCATCATTCCTTTGACTTGATGTCGTCGCTGATTGACTACATCTGCATGAAATCTCTCGACAATTGTGTCGTGATCACCATCAACCTTATGAGCTCTTCCAGGAATTCAATTGAATTCATGATGGGTAATACCATCCTTGCCCCTCGATGATTCCTGTTCTCATCGACCACTTTATTGCCTTCCGTTCAACACAACTTGTTCGCGCTTTGTGTAAACCTTGAGATCACTGCTACCCAGCAGTTGATCTTCCTTACCTCGGAAGTATTACCATCACTTTTTGTCAAGAATGTGGTGAGAATTTCACCACCTCTTAATAATTCTTGATATCTTAATACTTCTTGCCATCTTCGTTCATTCCTTGGTCCCCGTATTGTTTTCAACCGGAATACCGACAATGGAGCTATGACGTGTGAATTCAAAACTTCTAGCAACCCTATTGCTTTGAAGTGAATGGGCGATAGTTCATTCTAAGTCCTTCGCTAATTGAATCACCATTCTAACATTGGTCGTGCAACCCAACCCGTACTTCGGGCGCACCCTTCAACCAATGTTTAATTGTGTATGTTTTCCTCGAGCATACTTCCTTATATCATTTGATCTGACAAATGTTATCTCCTTGTTCACTTAATGGTGGAAATCCATCTTTCGGGAATCTCGGTTAATTGCCGTTGAGTTCACCAGACACCTCCTTGTCCTCTCCTTGGTTTAATGGTGAACTATTGCTTCAGAAAACCCGCTCCCATAGTTCATTTCCCGAGAAGCTTGCAATGCCATTTCAACGATTTGTGTTGCGCCTTTTCTTCTCGGACATCCTGAGTCTCAGGTATCCTGACACCAATCGGATCTGAATCTCGGTCAGATATGATGGTTGGGACAACTTTCCAAGAGTTATGATGTTGATCCTTTGATGACCCGGTAACATGATGTCATGCCTAGCACCCCCCCCCCCGGCTGGAGGACCTATCATTATAGATTCCTTTTCAGCAAGGTTATCCATTCATCCATGAGGAAATTGTAAGACTTATTCTATAAGTTGTTCCTGATGGATCCTGTTGTTTCCAAAGTCTGATCTTCACCTATAGACCATGTCAACGCTATCTCGAAGCATGTCGGTGGTGCTCCGATTCTCAACAAGAACATTTGAAGCCCAATGCTAAATGTTACTTGCTCAATTACCCAAACACCGTTGCATCGGTAATGTCATGAAATTTCTCTCCCCTTTCCTAAGGAGTTTTCTACATTATATCCTGCCAAGGATATCATGCTCTGCTTGTCCTTGGGAAGGATATACCCCTGATATATGTGTTTAAACACGTTTTCCTTTCCATTATTTGCTCTAACCCTTCTTGTGATCTATATAATCTAAGCAGTAATAATTCACTGCGTAGGTAAACACCTCGGTGTACAACTCTGACAGTGAGACCCTGTTTCTATTGTTGATGGCATTTCGGTAACCGCCGATGGATGAGAACTTTGCCTCTTGGCCCGCCTCATTCAACGAGCAGGAAAATAGTTCTCTTCGTCCCTCGCCCTTGGTATCGACGTTGTCGCCGACATAATCGACAGGCTAACCCCCCTGACATGCCTTTCTTGCATGATCACGCAAGACGTCTCCGCCCTTCCTACTTCTAACCCACATGGTGGGCCCATAACCCACAGGTCCATTGGATCGAAACCTGACTCTCCTGTGCGACCCTGTTTCTAGTGGTTATTCCCCACGCTTGGCTTCGTATTTAATTCATGGGCCACCTTCCTAGTGCTCTATTATGGTATCAGACGCAATATTTACTGTCGCTACTCTGAACCCCTTTCTCACTCTGGTTCGGACTTCGAGCAACCACCTATCCGCTTGGAACCTCTTATTGTACCTTCGTACCTTACTCTCGATGTATTTTATATGTTCAACTCGAGAGATAATCTTATGCTCATTTATGGGTTAACCCCAGATTGTTTCCCTCATAAGCATTATGTCGTAGCCGAGCTGCCCCTTACCTATTTGTAAGTATGATGGAGATCCTGAAGAAAGGATGCTGACTTCATCCTGATGGCTGGAAGAAGAGTAATGAAGACATCAATGTAATGGATCGATCTCTTCGAGAAGAGCAACCAAGACCGAGAAGATTCGTTAGAGTTTCGTAACCAGATCTCCCCCTTACTCTCTTAAATCTCGGGACGAGATTTCTTGTAGTGGAGGAGAATTGTGACGCCCGGATAATTAAGCTATAGTAACCCTCACCAAATGATGCCACGTCACCTCGATTACTGTTGTTAATCACGCGTAGTTCAAAACCGATTCGAAATTCAAATTTAAAATAAAGTCAAACCAGTAAAATTTTCAAATATCAGAACTAAAAGGTACAAACGGTGACAAATAAAGCATAGGTAATTATGGTGAAGAAACCACCCTTTTATAAAATGTTTGAATGCTCTAAAATGATTTAAGCAGTAGCTAAAACAACTAAATAAATGCCTTTTGTATTTTATAAAATACTAAACTATTTTATTTGGGGGTTAGACCTTTTTGTGGCCGAGGTATAACTAGTAATAATAATTTAGGTGCAACTTTTATGTTTTATAAAACTAAAATAATATAAATCCGTAGAAGAAAATAAATAAAAGAAAAGAGATAAAACAGAAAAACAAAAGACAAAAAAAATAAAGGAGAGAAGGCCACCCCCCCACTGGGCCAGACGGCCCAGCCGGCCAGCCCCCCCCCCCCCAACCGGCCCAACTGGGCAAAGGCCCAGCCGGCCGCCCCCATTCCCCATATCCCCCACAACCCAAACCCTAACCCCACCCTGTCACCCACTCCCCCACTCGCCCCCTCCCCCCAGTCGCTCTTCCCCCCTCCTCTCGCCTCCCGATCCGATCTGGATCAGGGACGAACTGCCCCCCTCCCGCGACGCCAGCGCCCCACTTCCCCATCGCCTCGACCCCGACGCCGCGCCCCATCGCTCGTCGTCGTCCGAAGCCCGCGCCGCCGCCTGGACCTCGCCTCCTCGACCCCGCCCCGCCTCCATCGCCGACGCCCGGCTCTCCGTCCTTCGGCGGCCGGCCTCGCCCCGAGTGGATCTGGTTCGGGGCAACCGACGCCCCGACCCGTCGCGCGCCATCGCCCCTCCACCCCGACGTCCCAGAGCAGCTTCGCCGGACCTCCTCGCCGGACTGCCGCCGCCTCGTCCTCTCCCTCGACGGACCTCCTCGAACCTCCCCGAGCCCTCTGCCTAGGCCCCACGCTCCCGCGGTGAGCTTCTGCGCCGAACGCGCCGACCCTTGTCCCCCTTTCGACCTCGTCGACCTAGTCGCCGCCGCCCCTGTAGTTCGTTCCGCGCCTCGGTGTTTCGCCCCCTGCCCGCGTGTCCCCGCGGCCCGCGCGCGCCGCGGCCGCGCCATGCCTCACTTCGGGGACGCGCTTGCCGCGCCCGCGACCTCCCGTGGCCGCGCCCGGAGTTCTGCTCCCCTGCGCCGGCTCCACTCCCTCCGCGCCCTAGCCGCACCACCGAAGCCCCCTGCTACCCGTCGCCTCCGGCTGCCGCGCGCACCACCGCGGCCTCGCCCCGCTCCGGCCATGGCCACGCCGTGGCCACCGGCCTCCCCTGTTCCCGTACCCTCCCGGGTCTGCCTGCACCTGGGCGTGCGCCCGTTCGGGTCGTGCGTTGCGCCCGCAACCACTAGCGACCAGACCCGTTATGGCCCCTGGGGCCTATGACAGATGGGCCCCATGCCCCAGAACGTTTAAAAAAAAGGAATTAAAATTAATAATAATAAAAATAATTAATTAATTAATTAATTAATTAAGGAATTAATTAAGTTAATTAATCATAATTAGATTAATCAAATTAACTAATTAGTCTAATTAAACTGTGATTAGTTTAGCTAAAACCTGATTAGCCTAAACAGGGTATGACAGGTGGGTCCCACTGGACCCACACGTCAGATTAATCAAGTCAACCCCTGTTGACTGTTGACGTCATGCTGACATCATCATGACGTCAACAAACACTATTCTGGATAATGTTGAAATTAAATAATTAAATAAATCCTGAAAATGATTTAAATCTTTTAAAATTAATATAAAATAAACCGTAGCTCAGATGAAAATACTTTCTACATGAAAGTTGCTCAAAACGACGAGACGAATTCGGATACGCAGCCCGTTCGTCCACCACACCCCCCTAACCTATCAAACACGCAACTTTTCCCCTCCGGTTCATCTGTCCGAAAACGCGAAACACCGGGGATACTACCCGGATGTTTTCCCCCTTAACCGGTACCACCCCATACCACGTTAGGGCACACCTAGCACCACTCATTGTCATGTCACGCATCATCGTGTTTATGTTTGCATTGTATTCATTGTTTCTTCCCCCTCTTATCTCCGGTAGACTACGAGACCGACGCTGCTGCTGACCAGTTCGACTACGGAGTTGACGACCCCTCTCTCTTGCCAGAGCAACCAGGCAAGCCCCCCCCTTGATCACCAGATATCGCCTATTCTCCTCTATACTGCTTGCATTAGAGTAGTGTAGCATGTTACTGCTTTCGTTAATCCTATTCTGATGCATAGCCTGACATTGTCGCTACATCTGTTGATACCTTACCTGCAATCCTAAATGCTTAGTATAGGATGCTAGTTTATCATCATTGGCCCTACATTCTTGTCAGTCTGCCTTGCTATACTATCGGGCCGTGATCACTTGGGAGGTGATCACGGGTATATACTATACATATATACATACTATACAGATGGTGACTAAAGTCGGGTCAGCTCATTGAGTACCCGCAAGTGATTCTGACGAGGGGGCTGAAAGGACAGGTGGCTCCATCCAGGTAGTGGTGGGCCTGAGTTCCCGACGGCCCCCGACTGTTACTTTGTGGCGGAGCGGCAGGGCAGGTTGAGACCACCTAGGAGACAGGTGGGCCTGGCCCTGTTCGGCGTTCGCGGATACTTAACACGCTTAACGAGATCTTGGTATTTGATCTGAGTCGGCTACGAGCCTATACGCACTAACCATCTACGCGGGAGTAGTTATGGGTATCCCGACGTCGTGGTATCAGCCGAAGCACTTCAGACGTCAGCGACGGAGCGGCGCGCGCCGGATTGGAACGTAAGCCTGCTCTTGTATTAAGGGGGCTAGTTCCGCTTTCGGCCGCGTACGCAACGTGCAGGTGTGCTATGGGCGATGGGCCCAGACCCCTGTGCGCTTAGGTTTAGACCGGCGTGCTGGCCTCTCTGTTTTGCCTAGGTGGGGCTGCGACGTGTTGATCTTCCGCGGCCGGGCATGACCCAGGAAAGTGTGTCCGGCCAAATGGGATCGAGCGTGTTGGGGAATGTGGTGCACCCATGCAGGGAAGTTAATCTATTTGAATAGCCGTGATCTTCGGTAACAGGACGACTTGGAGTTGTACCTTGACCTTATGACAACTAGAACCGGATACTTAATAAAACACACCCTTCCAAGTGCCAGATACAACCGGTGGTCGCTCTCTCTCAGGGATACGAGGAGGGGATCGCCGGGTAGGATTATGCTACTGGAGATGTTACTTGGAGATGCTACTTGGAGATGCTACTTGGAGGACTTCAATCTACTCTCTTTTACTTGATGCAAGACGGAGGCTGCCAGAAGCGTAGTCTTCGACAGGATTAGCTATCCCCCTCTTATTCTGGCATTCTGCAGTTCAGTCCACTGATATGGCCTCCTTACACATATACCCATGCATATGTAGTGTAGTTCCTTGCTTGCGAGTACTTTGGATGAGTACTCACGGTTGCTTTCTCCCCCCTTTTTTTTCCCCTTTCCTTTCTTTCTGGTTGTCGCAACCAGATGCTGGAGTCCAGGAGCCAGGAGCCAGCGTCGACGACGACTACTACATTGGAGGTGCCTACTACTACGTGCAGGCTGACGACGACGACCAGGAGTAGTTTAGGAGGATCCCAGGCAGGAGGCCTGCGCCTCTTTCGATCTGTATCCCAGTTTGTGCTAGCCTTCTTAAGGCAAACTTGTTTAACTTATGTCTGTACTCAGATATTGTTGCTTCCGCTGACTCGTCTATGATCGAGCACTTGTATTCGAGCCCTCGAGGCCCCTGGCTTGTATTATGATGCTTGTATGACTTATTTTAATTGTAGAGTTGTGTTGTGATATCTTCCCGTGAGTCCTTGATCTTGATCGTACACATTTGCGTGCATGATTAGTGTATGGTCGAATCGGGGGCGTCACAGGGCGCCAGCATCGGGAGCGGGAACGGGAGGCCAGAAGGGGTGCACCCAGAGGCGGGGACGACGGCCACGACGCCTGTTGGCCGCAGCGTCGGGCAGCGACACGGGCGCGAGGAGAAGGCCACGGCGGCAAGCGGCGGGGTGCTCCGATGAGCATCGCCGGGCGGGGAAAGGGGTGGACGAGCAGCGCCGTCGGCGAGCGGAGGCACGCGGGACGGTGGCCGGTAGTCTCGCTACAGGGGCGGCGATGCGAGGAACCGGGGCGTCTGGGGCAGGCACGCGCGGCCATGGCAGCAAGCACGAGTGGGAAGAGGTCGCACTGGTGCGCTGGTGCGGGCACGGCGGGGCGTGCGGCCCAGGCGCGGCGCAGGACAGAGGGAGGGGAGGAGCGAGGCGGAGGGCAGGGCTCACATTTGGGCGTAGGGAACGGGGCAGTGGGTGCCGGGGTGGTCGACGGAGACGACCGGGACGGAGCGGAAGCAGTCCGGCGGGGAGGAGGAGGCAGGCCGGCGACGGGGCAACTCCAGCAAGGTCCGTCGGGCGGCGACTGTGGGCAGCGTCGGGCGGAGGGACGTGGTCGTTGTGGCGCGGCGGGGAGGATTCGGCGAGCGGCGAGGTGCTGTCGAGGGGCGCAAGGGCGATGCGCCCGATCCGATCTGGATCGAGGGGGGCGGGTGAGAGAGAGATCGGGGGGGGGGGAGTGGGAGCGAGTGGGGGGTTAGGGTTACAGGCGTGGGGGATATGGGGAGTGAGGGTGGCTGGTTGGGCCGGCCTGGTAGGTCGTGGCCCAGTTGGGCCGGTGGCCTGCTGGGGTGGAGCCCCGGGGGGTGAGTGCTTTCTCTTTATTTATTTTTGTTTTATGTTATATTTCTGCTTTACTGTTTTATTTTAGTTTCCTTTTGAATTTGGTTTTATAAACTACACCACTGGTTCCTAATTTAGTTTTAATAAGTATGCCACTGCCCTATAAGTTTTTGGCAATAAAACAAACAGTTTAATATTTTATCAAATTGAAAAGGGTAGGTAGTTAAATGTTTTGCTGCTGTTTTAAATAATTTAGTGCACTTAATCCTTTTATAAAATTGTGGTTTCTCCATAATAATTACCTATGCATTATTTGGCAACACCCCAACATTTTAGTTCTAATATTTGAAAATATTTTATTGTTTGCTTGATTTTGAATTTGAATTCGAACTGGTTTCGAACTAACGCGAGATTAGCAATAATAATTGAGGTGACGTGGCATCATTAACGTGGGATTACTGTAGCCTAATTACCCGGGCGTCACACCTTTCATGGGCGGAAACTGGTCATGCCCTTGGATATCTGTGAGCCACACATATCCGCGTCCACCGCGGTCGCGCCATCGGCGGACGGCGGGGACGCACCGCTTAAGGCAAGAGCTACAGCAAACCAGGTCGGCCGGCCAAAGTGGTGAATCCGACATGGCGTCTCCGCTCACCTGAACGTTGGGGCAACGGCATGGACCGGGGCAAAGCAGCCGTGCCTCAGCAGGAGAGCGGAGGAGGGAACTTATTGGCTTTTCTACCTCTCAATTAGGTCGGCGGCCATGCGCTCTATGGGGGAGGGAGGCGTCGGCGTACCTACGGCAGTAGAGGAGGAGAGGCAGGCGCGCGACAGGCGGCGGCTCCACGGCTCCAACTCTCCCGTGGCAAAGGGTGTCAACCTGGGGCGGCTCTCCCCCCGGCACGCGATGGGCTGTGACTTGCCGGCGACTCCCGCGGTGAAGGGCGGTGGCTCCAGCTCTCCCGCAACGAAGGGCAACGACCTGCGACAGGGCTCCCCCGACGCACGACAGGCGGCGGCTCCGGCTCTCCCGCGGCGAAGGGCGACGACCTGCGGTGGGGTGTGACGCCCCCGATTCAATCGTACACTAATCATACACGCAAATGTGTACGATCAAGATCAGGGACTCACGGGAAGATATCACAACACAACTCTAGACACAAGTTAAAATAATACAAGCTTTATATTACAATCCAGGGCCTTGAGGGCTCGAATACATAAGCTCGAATACAAATGAGTCAGCGGAAGCAACAATATCTGAGTACAGACATAAGTTAGACAAGTTTTCCTTAAGAAGGCTAGCACAAAAGCAACATCGATTGAAAAGGCAAGGCCTCCTGCCTGGGAGCCTCCTAACTACACCTGGTCGTCGGCGGCCTCCACGTAGTACTAGGCACCCTCGGTGTAGTAGTAGTAGTCGTCATCGAAGGTGGCGTCTGGCTCATGGGCTCCACCATCTAGTTGCAGCATCCGAGAAGAATGGAAAAAGGTGGAAAAAGGGGAGCAAAGCAACCGTGAGTACTCATCCGAAGTACTCGCATGCAAGGATCACTACAAAAAAAGACACATCCATGACATTTTGGGCCGAACGAAAAAATTTCTGTCATACATATGACACTTCTATGACGATAATTGTGACAAAACCTGGTATCATCATAGATGTGGTGGGCTCCTACTTCTATGACAAAAAATCATGACAAAAAATGGGCTTTTCGTCTTGGGCGGGCCGGAGACGCAGCTGCATGACATTCTTTGGGCTGTCCATGACGGAAAAAACCATGGTAGAAGCGAGGGAGAGGAAAATTTCGGGGAGTTGCCGGTTACGATGGAAGGTCGGGGGCCGAGCGATGCGCGTTTCTCTCGTACAAGTACGCACGTGTGTGCGAGGCGTTGGCTCTAACTGAACCCGAGCAAGGCGTTGGGCTCTAACTGAACCCGAGCGGTTGCACTGCAGGCTACGCGTTACTGAACCCGAGCGATTGATCAATGGCTGTTAACTAAACCCGATGGAGCGATTCCTTCGCTACTGCTGCTAACTGAAACCGATCGATTGGATGAACAGTGAGTGTTGCGGGGGGGGGAGGGGGTTGGATGAACAGTGAGCGGTGGTGTTGCCTCTGGATGAACAGGACCCTGTGGTGTGGAGTGTTGGATGAACAGTAGACGGTGGAGGGGTGACCGTGGAGGGGTGGTTGAACAGGACCCCGTGGTGTGGAGGGCTGGATGAACAGTAGACGGTGGAGGGGTGCCCGTGGAGGGGTGGTTGAACAGTAGCCGATGGAGTAGCGCGCGGTGGAGGCTGGATGAACAGGAGCCCGTGGAGGCTGGAGGAGGTCGACGGTGGAGATGAACAGTATCCCGTGGAGTCCCGTTTTGCGGTATGCCACACCCCTCCCGATGAACAAGACCCCCATTTCAACCGTAGTGCTCCAACACAAGTCCGTTTCGTCCGTTTTGCGGTACGCCACACCCCTCCCGTGTTGGGGAACGTAGCAGAAATTCAAAATTTTCTACGCATCACCAAGATGAATCTATGGAGTAAACTAGCAATGAGGGAAAGGGGAGTGCATCTACATACCCTTGTAGATCGCTAAGCGGAAGCGTTCAAGTGAACGAGGTTGATGGAGTCGTACTCATCGTGATCCAAATCACCGATGATCCTAGTGCCGAACGGACGGCACCTCCGTGTTCAACACACGTGCAGCCCGGTGACGTCTCCCATGCCTTGATCCAGCAAGGAGAGAGGGAGAGGTTGGGGAAGACTCCGTCTAGCAGCAGCACGACGGCGTGGTGGTGGTGGAGGAGCGTGGCAATCCTGCAGGGCTTCGCCAAGCACCGCGGGAAAAGGAGGAGGACTTGGGAGAGGGGGAGGGCTGCGCCAGAACTTGGGTGCGGCTGCCCTCCCACCCCTCCACTATTTATAGGTGGGGAGAGAGGGGGGCCGGCCCCCCTAGATCCCATCTAGGGTTGGGGGCGGCGGCCAAGGGGGGGAGGAGTGCCTCCCAAGACAAGTGGAGGCCCTCCCCCTTAGGGTTTCCCCTCTCCCATGCGCATGGGCCTTGGGGGGGGCTGGTTCCCCTGGCCCATTAAGCCTAGGGCGCCCCCTTACAGCCCATGCTGCTGTATTGGACGTGGTGGAACATTTTCCGGACCTCCGGACTCCTCCGGAATCCTCCGGAACCTTCTGGAAGCTTCCCGGTACAATACCGAAAAAAACCGAACTTTTCTCGGAACCCGAACAACAACTTTCCATATATAAATCTTTACCTCCGGACCATTCCAGAACTCCTCGTGACTTCCGGGATCTCATCTGAGACTCCGAACAACATTCAGTAACCACGTATATCTATTCCATATAACCCTAGCGTCATCGAACCTTAAGTGTGTAGACCCTACGGGTTCGGGAGACACGTAGACATGACCGAGACAACTCTCCGGCCAATGACCAACAGCGGGATCTGGATACCCATGTTGGTTCCCACATGTTCCACGATGATCTCATCGGATGAACCACGATGTCAAGGATTCAATCAATCCCGTATACAATTCCCTTTGTCTACCGGTATAGTACTTGCCCGAGATTCGATCGTCGGTATACCGATACCTTGTTCAATCTCGTTACGGCAAGTCTCTTTACTCATTCCGTAACACATCATCCCGTGATCAACCCCTTGGTCACATTGTGCACATTATGATGATGTCCTACCAAGTGGGCCCAGAGATACCTCTTCGTCACACGGAGTGACAAATCCCAGTCTCGATTCGTGCCAACCCAACAGACACTTTCAGAGATACCCGTAGTGCACCTTTATAGCCACCCAGTTACGTTGTGACGTTTGGTACACCCAAAGCATTCCTACGGTATCCGGGAGTTGCACAATCTCATGGTCTAAGGAAATGATACTTGACACTAGAAAAGCTTTAGCATACGAACTACACGATCTTTGTGCTAGGCTTAGGATTGGGTCTTGTCCATCACATCATTCTCCTAATGATGTGATCCCGTTATCAACGACATCCAATGTCCATGGTCAGGAAACCGTAACCATCTATTGATCAACGAGCTAGTCAACTAGAGGCTTACTAGGGACATGGTGTTGTCTATGTATCCACACATGTATCTGAGTTTCCTATCAATACAATTATAGCATGGATAATAAATGATTATCATGAACAAGGAAATATAATAATAACTAATTTGTTATTGCCTCTAGGGCATATTTCCAACAGTCTCCCACTTGCACTAGAGCCAATAATCTAGTTCACATCGCCATGTGATTAACACTCACAGGTCACATCGCCATGTGACCAACATCCAAAGAGTTTACTAGTGTCTAAACTAGTTCACATCATCATGTGATTAAGACTCAATGAGTTCTGGGGTTTGATCATGTTTTGCTTGTGAGAGAGGTTTTAGTCAACGGGTCTGCAACATTCAGATCCGTATGTACTTCGCAAATCTCTAGGTCATATTGTAAATGTTGCTTCCACGCTCCACTTGGAGCTATTCCAAATGGTTGCTCCACTATACGTATCCGTTTTGCTACTCAGAGTCATTCGAATAGGTATTAAAGCTTGCATCGACGTAACCCTTTATGCCGAACTCTTTATCACCTCCATAATCAAGAAACATGTCCTTAATACTCCAAGGACAATTTTGACCACTGTCCAATGATCCATTCCTGGATCACTCTTGTACCCCCTTGCCAGACACGTGGCAAGGCACACATCAGGTGCGGTACTCAGCATAGCATATGTAGAGCCTACGTCTAAAGCATAGGGGACGACCTTCGTCCTTTCTCTCTCTTCTGCCGTGGTCGAGCTTTAGGTCTTAACTTCATACCTTACAACTCAGGCAAGAACTCCTTCTTTGACTGATTCATCTTGAACACCTTCAAGATCATGTCAAGGTATGTGCTCATTTGAAAGTACCATTAAGCGTTTTTGATCTATCCTCATAGATCTTTATGCTCAATGTTCAAGTAACTTAATCCAGGTTTTCCCTTAATCAACCCTTTATGCTTTCTAGAAACTCTACAACATTTCTCATCAACAATATGTTTACAACATATACTTATCAGAAATTCTATAGCGCTCCCACTCACTTCTTTGGAAATACAAGTTTCTCATAAACTTTGTACCAACCCAAAATCTTTGATCATTCCATCAAAGCGCATATTCTGACTCCGAGATGCTTGCACTAGTCCATGGAAGGATCGCTGGAGCTAGCATACCTTTTAGCATCCTTAGGATTGACAAAACCTTTCTGATTGTATCACATACAACCTTTCCTTACGAAAACTGGTAAGGAAACTCGTTTTGACATCCATCTGCCAGATTTCATAAATTCAGCTAATGCTAACATGATTCTGATGGACTCAAGCATCGCTACGGATGAGAAAATCTCATCGTAGTCAACTCCTTGAACTTGTGAAAAACTCTTTGCCACAAGTCGAGCTTCATAGACGGTGACATTACCGTCCACGCCCGTCTTCTTCTTAAAGATCCATTTATCTCAATGGCTTGCCGATCATCGGGCAAGTCCACCAAAGTCCATGCTTTATTCTGATACATGGATCCTATCTTGGATTTCATGGCTTCTACCCATTTGTCAGAATATGGGCCCACCATCGCTTCTCCGTAGCTCGTAGGTTCATTGTTGTCTAGCAACATGACCTTCAAGACAGGATTACTGTACCACTCTGAAGTAGTACGCATCCTTGTCACCCTACGAGGTACGGTAGTGACTTGATCTGAAACTTCATGATCACTATCATAAGCTTCTACTTCAATTGGTGTGGGCGCCACAGGAACAACTTCCTGTGCCCTGCTACACACTAGTTGTAGTGACGGTTCAATAACCATATCAAGTCTCCACCATCCTCCCACTCAACTTTTCGAGACAAACTTTTCCTCGAGAAAGGACCCGATACAAGAAACAATCCCTATTGCTTTTGGATCTGAATTAGGAGGTATACCCAACTGTTTTGGGTGTCTTATGAAGATGCATTCTATCCACTTTGGGTTCGAGCTTATCAACCTGAAACTTTTCCACATAAGCATCGCAGCCCCAAACTTTTAAGAAACGACAACTTAGGTTTCTCCAAACCATAGTTCAAACGGTGTCGTCTCAACGGAATTACGTGGTGCCCTATTAAAGTGAGTGCGGTTGTCTCTAATGCCTAACCCATGAACGATAGTGGTAATTCGATAAGAGACATCATGGTACGCACCATATCTAATAGGGTGCAACTATGATGTTCGGACACACCATCACACTATGGTGTTCCAGGCGGTATTAATTGTGAAACAATTTCCACAATGTCTTAATTGCGTGCCAAAGCTCGTAACTCAGATACTCATCTCTATGATCATATCATAGACATTTTATCCTCCTGTCACGATGATCTTCAACTTCACTCTGAAATTACTTGAACCATTCAATAATTCAGACTTGTGTTTCATCAAGTAAATATACTCAGTATCTACTCAAATAATCCGTGAAGTAAGAACATAACGATATCCACTGCATGCCTCAGCACTCATTGGACTTCACACATCAAAATGTATTACTTCCAACAAGTTGCTTTCTTGTTCCATTTTACTGAAAACGAGGCTTTCAGTCATCTTGCCCACGTGGTATGATTTGCATGTCTCAAGTGATTCAAAATCAAGTGAGTCCAAACGGTCCATTTGCATGGAGTTTCTTCATGCATATACACCAATAGACATGGTTCGCATGTCTCAAACTTTTCAAAAAAGAGTGAGTCCAAAGATCCATCAACATGGAGCTTCTTCATGTGTTTTATACCAATATGACTCAAGTGGCAGTGCCACAAGTATGTGGTACTATCATTACTACCTTATATCTTTTGGCATGAACATGTGTATCACTACAATCGAGATTCAATAAACCATTCATTTTAGGTGCAAGACCATTGAAGGTATTATTCAAATAAACAGAGTAACCATTATTCTCCTTAAATGAATAACCGTATTGCGATAGACATAATCCAATCATGTCTATGCTCAACGCAAACACCAAATAACAATTATTTAGGTTTAACACCAATCTCGATGGTAGAGGGAGCGTGCGATGCTTGATCACATCAACCTTGGAAACACTTCCAACACATATCGTCAGCTCATCTTTAGCTAGTCTCCGTTTATTCGGTAGCTTTTATTTCGAGTTACTAACACTTAGCAACCGAACCGGTATCTAATACCCTGGTGCTACTAGGAGTACTAGTAAGGTACACATTAACATAATGTATATCCAATATACTCGACCTTGCTAGCCTTCTCATCTACCAAGTATCTAGGGTAATTCCGCTCTAGTGACTGTTCCCCTTATCACAGAAGCACTTAGTCTCGGGTTTCTTCACTAGAGCAGCAGCTGATTTGCTGTTTCATGAAGTATCCCTTCTTGCCCTTTCCCTTCTTGAAACTAGTGGTTTCACTAACCATCAACAATTGATGCTCCTTCTTGATTTCTACTTTCGCGGTGTCAAACATCGCGAATATTTCAAGGATCATCATATCTATCCCTGATATGTTATAGTTCATCATGAAGCTCTAGCAGCTTGGTGCAATGACTTTGGAGAAACATCACTATCTCATCTGGAAGATCAACTCCCACTCGATTCAAGTGATTGTTGTACTCAGACAATCTGAGCACAAGCTCAACGATTGAGCTTTTCTCCCTTAGTTTGCAGGCTAAGAAAATCGTCGGAGGTCTTATACCTCTTGACGTGGGCACGAGCCTGAAATCCCAATTTCAGCCCTCGAAACATCTCATATGTTCCGCGACGTTTCAAAATCGTCTTTGGTGCCTCAACTCTAAACCATTTAACTGAACTATCACGTAGTTATCAAAACGTGTGTGTCAGATGTTCGCAACATCCACAGACGACGTTCGAGGTTCAGCACACTGAGTGGTGCATTAAGGACATAAGCCTTCTTCGAAGCAACGAGGACAATCCTCAGTTTACGAACCTAGTCCGCATAATTGCTACTATCAACTTTCAACCGAATTTTCTCTAGGAACATATCTAAACAGTAGAACTAAAGCGCGAGCTTACGACATAATTTGCAAAGATCTTTTGACTATCTTCAGGATAATTAAGTTCATCTTATGAACTCCCACTCAGATAGACATCCCTCTAGTCATCTAAGTGATTACATGATCCGAGTCAACTAGGCCGTGTCTGATCATCACGTGAGACGGACTAGTCATCATCGGTGAACATCTTCATGTTGATCGTATCTACCATACGACTCATGCTTAACCTTTCGGTCTCTTGTGTTTCCAGGCCATGTCAGTACATGCTAGGCTCGTCAAGTCAACCTAGGTGTTTCGCGTGTGTAAATCTGGCTTACACCCGTTGTATGTGAACGTTAGAATCTATCACACCCGATCATCACGTGGTGCTTCGAAACAACGAACTTTCGCAACGGTGCACAGTTAGGTGGAACACTTTCTTGAAATTTTAATGAGGGATCATCTTATTTACTACCGTCATTCTAAGCAAACAAGATGCAAAACATGATAAACATCACATGCAATCAAAAAGTGACATGATATGGCCAATATCATTTTGCTCCTTTTGATCTCCATCTTCGGGGCTCCATGATCATCATCGTCACCAGCATGACACCATGATCTCCATCATCACGATCTCCATCATCGTGTCTCCATGAAGTTGTCTCGCCAACTATTACTTCTACTACTATGGCTAACGGTTTAGCAATAAAGTAAAGTAATTACATGGCGTTGTTCATTGACACGCATGTCATACAATAAATTAAGACAACTCCTATGGCTCCTGCCGGTTGTCATACTCATCGACATGCAAGTCGTGATTCCTATTACAAGAACAAGATCAATCTCATACATCACATATCATTCATCACATTCTTTTTGGCCATATCACATCACATAGCATACCCTGCAACAACAAGTTAGATGTCCTCTAATTGTTGTTTGCATGTTTTACGTGGCTGCTATGGGTTTCTAGCAAGAACGTTTCTTACCTACGCAAAAACCACAACGTGATATGTCAATTGCTATTTACCCTTCATAAGGACCCTTTTCATCGAATCCGATCCGACTAAAGTGGGAGAGACTGGCACCCGCTAGCCACCTTATGCAACTAGTGCATGCCAGTCGGTGGAACCTGTCTCACGTAAGCATACGTGTAAGGTCGGTCCGGGCCGCTTCATCCCACAATACTGTCGAAACAAGATTGGACTAGTAACGGTAAGCATATTGAACAAAATCAACACCCACAACAACTTGTGTTCTACTCGTGCATAGAAACTACGCATAGACCTAGCTCATGATGCCACTGTTGGGGAACGTAGCATAAATTAAAAAAATTCTACGCATCACCAAGATCAATCTATGGAGTAAACTAGCAACGAGGGAAAGGGGAGTGCATCTACATACCCTTGTAGATTGCTAAGCGGAAGCGTTCAAGTGAACGGGGTTGATGGAGTCGTACTCATCGCGATCCAAATCACCGATGATCCTAGTGCCGAACGGACGGCACCTCCGCGTTCAACACACGTGCAGCCCGGTAACGTCTCCCATGCCTTGATCCAGCAAGGAGAGAGGGAGAGGTTGGGGAAGACTCCGTCCAGCAGCAGCACGACGGCGTGGTGGTGGTGGAGGAGCGTGGCAATCCTGCAGGGCTTCGCCAAGCACCGCGGGAAAGGAGGAGGACTTGGGAGAGGGGGAGGGCTGCGCCAGAACTTGGGTGCGGCTGCCCTCCCATCCCTCCACTATTTATAGGTGGGGAGAGAGGGGGGCCGGCCCCCCTAGATCCCATCTAGGGTTGGGGGTGGTGGCCAAGGGGGGGAGGAGTGCCTCCCAAGACAAGTGGATGCCCTCCCCCTTAGGGTTTCCCCTCTCCCATGCGCATGGGCCTTGGGGGGGCTGGTTCCCCTGGCCCATTAAGCCTAGGGCGCCCCCTTACAGCCCATGCTGCTGTATTGGACGTGGTGGAACATTTTTCGGACCTCCGGACCCCTCCGGAATCCTCTGGAAGCTTCCCGGTACAATACCGAAAAACCAAACTTTTCCCGGAACCCGAACAACAACTTTTCATATATAAATCTTTACCTCCGGACCATTCCGAAACTCCTTGTGACATCCGGGATCTCATCCGGGACTCCGAACAACATTCGGTAACCATGTATATCTATTCCCTATAACCCTAGCGTCATCGAACCCTAAGTGTGTAGACCCTATGGGTTCGGGAGACACGTAGACATGACCAAGACAACTCTCCGACCAATAACCAACAACGGGATCTGGATACCCATGTTGGTTCCCACATGTTCCACGATGATCTCATCGGATGAACCACGATGTCAAGGACTCAATCAATCTCGTATACAATTCCCTTTGTCTATCGGTATAGTACTTGCCCGAGATTCGATCGTCGGTATACCGATACCTTGTTCAATCTCGTTATGGCAAGTCTCTTTACTCGTTTCGTAACACATCATCCCGTGATCAACCCCTTGGTCACATTGTGCACATTATGATGATGTCCTACCGAGTGGGCCCAGAGATACCTCTCGGTCACACGAAGTGACAAATCCCAGTCTCGATTCGTGCCAACCCAACAGACACTTTCGGAGATACCCGTAGTGCACCTTTATAGCCACCCAGTTACGTTGTGACATTTGGTACACCCAAAGCATTCCTACGGTATCCGGGAGTTGCACAATCTCATGGTCTAAGGAAATGATACTTGACATTAGAAAAGCTTTAGCATACGAACTACACGATCTTTGTGCTAGGCTTAGGATTGGGTCTTGTCCATCACATCATTCTCCTAATGATGTGATCCCGTTATCAACGACATGCAATGTCCATGGTCAGGAAACCGTAACCATCTATTGATCAACGAGCTAGTCAACTAGAGGCTTACTAGGGACATGGTGTTGTCTATGTATCCACACATGTATCTGAGTTTCCTATCAATACAATTATAGCATGGATAATAAACGATTATCATGAAGAAGGAAATATAATAATAACTAATTTGTTATTGCCTCTAGGGCATATTTCCAACATCCCGATCAACAGGCCCCCCGTTTCGACCGTAGGAGGTCCGTTTCGTCAGTTTTGCGGTATGCCACACCCCTCCCGATTAACAGGACCCCTGTTTCAACCGTAGGAGGTCTGTTTCCTCCATTTTGTGGTACGCCACACCCCTCCCGATCAACAAGACCCCTGTTTCGACCGTAGGAGGTCCGTTTCCTCCGTTTTGCGGTACGCCACACCCCTCCCGATCAACAGGACCCCGTTCCGAACGTAGGAGGTCCATTTCCTCCGTTGTGCGGTACGCCAGGCCTCGTTTCCATCGCCTGTTCCGTCCAAGCCGGTTGGCTCCCACGCGTTCCGTTGCCTCCCGATGAACACGACGCATTCCGTTGCCTCCCCATGAACACGAAGCATTCCATTGCCTCCCCATGAACACGACGACGACGCTGTTTCTCCGTTCCGACCCAGCCTTGTACACAAGCCCTGGCCGTACGTATGCGCGAGTAGGCGTTCGAGACCCTGCCTGTATGTACGTACGTGGCTGTATTTTCTTTCTTGCACCCTCGCCGCTGTACGTAATGCTACGTGCGCGCCTCTACTACGACACGTGCGCGCCTCTACAATGACCAGTATGTACGTACACGTTCGTGACCAGAATGACAACGCTACGTACGCTTCGACCAGGTGGGTCCCGACTGTCAGTCACTTCCTTGCCTGCGAAGATGTAGCTGGTGGGTCCCAGCAGTCAGGGGGGTGAATCGTTTTTTTGCCCGGACGCACTTCCTTGCATGTGAAAATGTAGTTGGTGGGTCCCAGCAGTCAGGGGGCGAATCGTTTTTTTTCCTGGACGCATTTCCTTGCGTGCGAAGGTGTCGCTGGTGGGTCCCAGCGGTCAGGGGGGCGAATCGTTTTGTTTTTTTTTGCCCGGACGCACTTCCTTGCGTGCGAAGATGTAGCTGGTGGGTCCCAGCAGTTAGGGGGAAACGTTTTTTTCACGAAATACAGTGGCCCGTCCGGTGGGTCCCAGCTGTCAGGTGGAGGAATCATTATTTTCCGTGTAATGAGGCACTTCCTTGCTGCGGCCGTGGACCGAGCTGTCAGCCTCTCCACGTACAGTCCACGTCCGATGGAAGTCGTTCCTTGACCACATTGACCACGCCGCGCCGAGAGCACCAGGGCGGTGGACGACGGCGAGGCCTAGGAAGGGGACGACGGGGAGCCGGGGAAGATGTGGCAGTGGAAGCCCGCGCAGAGAGGAGTACGAGGGTTCACTGGTTCGGCTGCGTTGTGAGGCTGCTATCGCCGTAGGGCCTGGCCAGCGGTGGGAATAGTAGGGGGCAGTGAGGACTCCGCGGCAGCACAACCGGCCACGGGAGGCAGGAGCATGCGGCACGACCGGCGCTGCTTTGGGCGGCTGGAGCAAGAAGACCAGAGGTTGAAGAAGCACTACGGTCGTTGGATGGACATGTACGGTCACTGGAGCTAGAATCGTTCATATTGACTAAAGTTGACAAAGGCCCCAGTCCCAGTCAACTTAGTAGGCCCACAAGTCAGCCTCCCACCATGGTGGGTCCCAGCTAGCAAGGGGAGTATTCATTTTTTTGTGCGTAATAAGGAGGCACTTCCGGTGGGTCCGAGCTGACAGCGCGGGGAACGTTTTTTTCAAAAAATACGCTGGCCCATCCGGTGGGTCCCAGCAGTCAGGGGGAAATATTTTTTCATGAAATAAGGTGGCCCGTCCGGTGGGTCCCTGCTGTCAGGTGGAGGAATAATTATTTTGCGCGTAACAAGGAGGCACTTCCTTGCGGCCTCCTGGACCCAGCTGTCAGCCTCTCCACGTACAGTACTCTTCCGATGGAAGTCGGTCGTTGACCACGTTGACCACGCCGCGCCGAGAGCACCAAGGCGGTGGTCTGGACGACGGCGAGGCCTAGGAAGGGGACGACGTGGAGCCGGGAAAGACGCAACAGTGGTAGCCCGCGCGGAGAGGAGTACGAGGGTTCACTGGTTCGGCTGCGGCGTGAGGCTGCTGTCATCGCAGAATAACAGGGAGTGTGGGTGAGTAGAGGGATACCTTGGGCCAGCGGTGGGAGTAGTAGGGGCGGTGAGGCCTCCGCGGCATCACAACCAACCACGAGAGGCAGGAGCACGCGGCACGACCGGCGCTGCTTTGGGCGGCTAGAGCAAAAAGACCAGAGGTTGAAGAAGCACTATGGCCGTTGGATGGACATTGTACGGTCACTGGAGCTAGAATCGTTCATATTGACTAAGTTGACAAAGCCCTCCGTCCCCGTCAACTTAGTTGGCCCACAAGTCATCCTCCCACTATGGTGGGTCCCATCTAGCAGGGTGGGTATTCATTTTTTGTGCGTAATAAGGAGGCACTTCCTTGCGTGCGAAGATATAGCTGGTGGGTCCGACATGTCAGCGGGGGAACGTTTTTTCCGCGAAATACAGAGGCCCTTCCGGTGGGTCCCAACTGTCAGGTGGAGGAATCATTATTTTGCGCATACAATCCACGGCCGATGGATGTCATTCGTTGACCACGTTGACCAGGCCGCGCCGAGAGCACCATGCGGTGGACGATGGCGAGGCCTAGGAAGGGAACGACATGGAGCTGGGGAAGACTCGGCAATGGTTGCCCATGTGGTGGGGAGTACGAGGGTTTACTGGTCCGGCTGCCATCGCCGGGAAATAACAGGAGGTGTGGGTGAGTAGAGGAATGGCCTGGCCAGCAATGAAGTAGGGTGGGGCGGTGCGGCCTGTGCGGAAGCACAGCCGGCCACGAGAGGCGGGAGCAGGCAGTCCCACTGGAGCTGGTTTGGGCGGCTGGAGCAAGAAGATCAGATATTGAAGAAGCAGCACGGCCGTTGGATTAACATCCAACGGTCACTGCTACTAGAATCGTTTGTGGACTAAGTTGACAAAGCCAAAGTACACGTCAACCTAGTAGAGAAGATCAGATATTGAAGAAGCAACACGGCCGTTGGATTAACATCCAATAGTCACTGCTGCTAGAATCGTTTGTGGACTAAGTTGACAATGCCAAAGTACACGTCAACCTAGTAGACCCACAAGTCAGCCTCCAAATCTGTCCCAAACAGCATACAGCCCGAAATTTCTAGCCAGATTCAAATTAATTTTAAATCTAAATATACCTTAATTTAAATTCAATGAAATTTTACCCGCACAAAAACAATGAAATTTAAAATATCAAAATCCGAAAGAAAACAGTATTTGGGAACTAATTGCCTGTTTGCTGTATTTTTTTCATTTTACAGCCCATTTATTATTACTTATAGCCCATTTCTTATTACTTATAGCCAATTTCTTATTACTTATAGCCCATTTTTTGGGCAAAATGCATCCATCCTCGTCTTGAAAGATTTTCGGCCCAGCAGGGCGTAGAAAAGCAAGTAGGCCTATGTTGGTTATTCTGCAAAAAACAAAATAGTTGGCTAGCCATTTTTCAGAAAGGAAAAAAATAAACTGGGCTGGTCATGTGCTAAACATATGAAATAAAAGCCTGGGCTAGATGGGCCACGAGTCCCGCATAACCCAATTGATATCTTCTCCGTCCCGAAAAAACAAAATTATTGCGCGTGCTACTGGGTCCCTACTGTCATCCTCACCATGTACAGTCATCTCCTTATTCCTCTCGGTTGTTAACCATGTTGACAACACCGGAGGGCGGCGCCACGACGAGCGAACCAAGGCAGAGGATGATGGTGAGGCCTCGGACGGGAACGAACAGGAGCCGGGGAAGATCACAACCAGCCGTGGGAGGCGGGAGCAGGCGGTCCCGCTGGCGCTAGTTTGGCTTTGGCGGCTCGAGGAAGAAGAGATTGAAGAAACGCGACAGACGTTGAATGTCAATCAAACGGTCAAGGTTGGCACAATTGTTTTTTGACTAAGCGGACACCAAGTAGCATACTTCTTTATATATAGGAAGAAAACTGCGAGGAAAATGCGTTCGTCTGCCGTCCTCCTCACCGGGAACGTTCGCCACATAAGTGACTAGCACCCTTGGTTTTCAACCGAGAGGTCTTGGGTTCGAGTCCGAGGAACTCTCAATTTTGTCCTCCTTCCTTCCTCGCAAAAAAGGGAAAGAAAATCAAAGACTTGGGAAGGCGTACAGAACAAGCTAGTGTACCAGTAAAGAGACGTTGCCGAGTTTTAGAAAAAAGAAAGACGTGCTCCTGTAGCTGGTTCGAATCCAAACCTAGACTATGACTACATATGGTGCTATGCTACTCTACAAGTAATGAAACTGACATATCCAACGTTCGCTTCTCCTCTTCTCTACTTACTCTGCCTAGCATCAGAAGCTCTGGCCGCATCAACCATGTCCACTGGCTGCTCGTCCACCTGCTCTTCAGCAGGCAACAACCAGATATGCGCCAAGTCGCCACCCGTACCATCGCCTGTGGGTCTCATCACACCCCCGCCAGCACGCGCACCGCAGCCGATTGCTCATCACAACCCGCCGCCGTTGGTGTGGTGCCACTGCTGCAAATCACGCAGAGTCATCTGTCGTGTCTCAACCACAATCCGCAACCCTGGCCGAGTCTTCTACAAATGCCCGAATCATGGGGAAATAATATGTTTAAGTGTTGTCCTGCTGCTTTCAGTTGCTGATTTTTTTAATAGTTTGGTTGATGATCTTCCAATTTGATTCGTGCAGAAAAGGGAAGATTCGTGTGATTTGTATTTCTGGGAAGTTGCTGATGTGGGGGAATGCAACTACGCTGATTATTTGGTTAGTGGAGGAATCCCAATACCAGCAGGTTGGGGTGTTGGACAAGTAACTGAAGGAATGACAGAAGAGGAAGATGCAGAGCAGAAGGTTAAAGATGCAGTTCCTCTGATCATGGCCAAGCAACAGCTGCTGAACGGCCTTGACAACAATGAGGAGATGAAAGAGCTTGTGAAGATAATGGTCAAAATCGATGTGCTCTATAGGATTATTGTCTCTTTATTGCAGTGTATGTAGCACTCGTGATGTATTCAGTGGCTACGACATGAGCACTGATACGTCTCCAACGTATCTATAATTTTTGATTGCTCCATGCTACTTTATCTACTGTCTTAGGCAATATTGGGCTTTATTATCCACTTTTATATTATTTTTGGGACTAACCTATTAACCGGAGGCCCAGCCCAGATTTGCTGTTTTATGCCTATTTCAGTGTTTCGAGGAAAAGGAATATCAGACGGAGTCAAAACGGAACGAAATCAACTGGAGAAGTTATTTTTGGAAGGAAAGCAACCGAGGGAACTTGGAGTGCACGTCAGGGGAGATACGGGCTGCCCACGAGGGTGCCCCCCCCGGGCGCGCCCCCTGCCTCGTGGGGCCCCCGTAGCTCCTCCGACGTACCCCCTGCACCCATATATACTCTTGTACCCTAAAACTTCCAGAACAGAAGATAGATCGGGAGTTCCGCCGCCACAAGCCTCTGTAGCCACCAAAAACCTCTCTGGAGCCCGTTCTGGCACCCTGCCGGAGGGGGAACCCATCACCGGTGGCCATCTTCATCATCCCGGTGCTATCCATGACAAGGAGGGAGTAGTTCACCCTCGGGGCTGAGGGTATGTACCAGTAGCTATGTGTTTGATCTCTCTCTCTCCCGTGTTCCCTCTATGGCACGATCTTGATGTATCCCGAGCTTTGCTATTGTAGTTGGATCTTATGATGTTTCTCCCCCTCTACTCTCTTGTGATGAATTGAGTTTCCCCTTTGAAGTTATCTTATCGGATTGAGTCTTTTATGAGAACACTTGATGTATGTCTTGCCGTGATTATCTGTGGTGACAATGGGATATCATGTGCCACTTGATGTATGTTTTGGTGATCAACTTGCGGGTTTCGTGACATTGGGAACCTATGCATAGGGGTTGGCACACGTTCTTGACTCTCCGGTAGAAACTTTGGGGCACTCTTTGAAGTACTTTTATGTTGGTTGGATGAATCTGGGATTGTGTGATGCATATCGTATAATCATGCCCACGGATACTTGAGGTGACAATGGAATATCTAGGTGACATTAGGGTTTTGGTTGATTTGTGTCTTAAGATGTTATTCTAGTACGGCCTCTTTTATAGATTGATCCGAAAGAATAACTTTGAGGTGGTTTCGTACCCTACCATAATCTCTACGTTTGTTCTCCGCTATTAGTGGCTTCGTAGTGACTCTTTGTTACATGTTGAGGGCTTGTTATATGATCTATCTATGTTATTATTGTTGAGAGAACTTGCACTAGTGAAAGTATGAACCCTAGGCCTTGTTTCCTACCATTGCAATACCGTTTACGCTCACTTTTACCACTTGTTACCTTGCTGTTTTTATATTTTCAGTTTACAAAAACCTTTATCTACCGAAAGTGCTATTGTGAGCTCGAGCTCACAGGCACCCTTTGCTACAGTACAAACAAAAAATATATTTAAAAAGTTCAAAAAAATCTGAATTTTTTTGGCAACAAACATTGACATATTTTTCACATGCTACAAATTTTCATGACAAAATGACATTCATGCAGGTCTCAGCAAAAAAAACAAAATCGATGCTCCAAAATGCTTCCAAAAACAGTTTTTTTGGAGCATGATTTTGTTTTTTTGCTGACACCTCCACAAATGTCATTTCATCACGAAAATTGGCACGCATGTAGAAAAAACATCAAAGTTTCTTGACAAAAAAATTCAGATTTTTTTGAATTTTTTTACTATTTTTTCGGATTTTACTGTTCATCCGGGATCACTGGTGCCCGGGATCAATTCCTCCGCGTCCTTTATCTACTATCTATTTTGCACTTGTGTCACCGTCTCTTCGCCGAACTAGTGCACCTATACAATTTACCATTGTATTGGGTGTGTTGGGGACACAAGAGACTCTTTGTTATTTGGTTGCAGGGTTGCTTGAGAGAGACAATCTTCATCCTACGCCTCCCACGGATTGATAAACCTTAGGTCATCCACTTGAGGGAAATTTGCTACTGTCGTACAAACCTGTGCACTTGCAGGCCCAACAACGTCTAAAAGAAGAAGGTTGTGTAGTAGACATCAAGCTCTTTTCTGGCGCCGTCGCCGGGGAGGCTAGGTAAGTGAAGGTATATCTTTAGATCTTGCAATCGAATCTTTTTGTTTCTTGTTTTAGCACTAGTCTAGTTTATAAAAGAAAATTACAAAAAAAATGGAGTTAAGTTTGTCTCATACGCTTCACCTTTTTAATATCTTTCGTGAAAATGATGGGAAGGAAAATTGTGCTCAAGTACTAGAAGAAGAATTACATAGAATTCTTGGCATAAAATATGTGAATGATGAGCATGATTGCAATGTTGTTAGTATGAATTCCTTGAATATCCATGATGCTAATGATATGCAAAGCTACAAGCTTGGGGAAGCTATGTTTGATGAAGATGATATTTTTTGTCCCCCAAGCTTTGATGAGCAAATTTACTATGATGAAAGCATGCCTCCTATCTATGATTATTATTGTGATGACACGTATGCTATAAAGAATAATGATAACCATGAAACTTGTCATCTTGATCTTAATTTTCAATCATATGATAGTTATTTTGTTGAGTTTGCTCCCACTACTATTCATGAGAAGAATTTTGCTTATGTGGAGAGTAGTAAATTTTCTATGCTAGTAGATCATGGAAAGAATGCTTCAGGTGCTGGTTATATTGTTGAATTTATTCATGATGCTACTGAAAATTATTATGAGGGAGGAACATATGCTTGTAGGAATTGCAATAATATCAAGTTTCCTCTCTATGTGCTTAAAATCTTGAAGTTATGCTTGTTTTACCTTGCTATGCAAGTTGATTATTGTTCCCATAAGTTGTTTGCTCACAAAATCCCTATGCATAGGAAGTGGGTTAGACTTAAATGTGCTAGTCATATGCTTCATGATGCTCCCGTTATGTTTCAATTCTTATCTTTTATGTGAGCATCATTGTCATCATCATGCCTAGCTAGAAAGACATTAAAGAAAAGCGCTTGTTGGGAGACAACCCAATATTTATCCTTACTGTTTTTGTGTGTCCACATGATTATGCTACTGTAATAATCATGTTTTATAGCTTTTGTTTCAATAAAGTGCCAAGTAAGACCTTTAGGATACCCTACGGTGATAGTTGTGTTGATCCTGCTGAAAATCAGAAACTTTTGCACCCAGTAATTTAGTGTTGTTAATTCACAGAAACGTGCTTCTGATCTGATTCTTTTTGCTCTGGATTGGTACACAAATTTCTTAGGACTTCATAATTTGGTAGGATTTTTGGAGTTCCATAAGTATACGTTTGATACAATTACTACCGACTTTTCTGTTTTTGACAGATTCTGTTTTCTATGTGTTGTTTGCTTATTTTGATGAATCTATGAGTAGTATCATAGTGTATGAACCATAGATAAGTTGGAGTACAGTAGATATTACACCAATATGAATTTAGAATTAGTTTATTACAGTACCTATGTGGTGGTTTTATTTTCTTATACTAACAGAGCTTACGAGTTTTCTGTTGAGTTTTGTGTTGTGGAGTTTTCAAGTTTTGGGAAAGGATTCGATGGACTATGGAATAAGGAGTGGCAAGAACCTAAGCTTGGGGATGCCCAAGGCACCCCAAGGTAATATCAAGGACAACCAAGAGCCTAAGCTTGGGGATGCCCCGGATGGCATCCCCTCTTTCGTCTTCGTTCATCGGTAACTTTACTTAGAGCTATATTTTTATTCACCACATGATATGTGTTTTGCTCGGAGCATCATTTTATTTTGTTAGTATTTGCTTGCTGTTATTTAGAATAATGTTTTGCATCTTTAGTTTCAATAAAGAAGTCAAGGATAGCCTTTGCCATGCTTATTTTGCTTGTATACATGTTGCTGTTTGAAAACAGAAAGTTTACAGCTGTTGCAAAAAATCCCTAAAAAAGTCAGAGAGTGGTGTAATGTTGAAACCTTTTGCATGATGAGCTCTGATAAATTTATTACAGTGGGAATTTTATTTCATAATTTTTGGATTTAGTGAAGTATGATGACTCTTGCATTCTTTACAGACTATACTGTTTTGGCAGATTGCTGTTATGGTTGCATTGTTTGCATATGTTTGCTTGTTTAATGATTCTATTTGAAGATAAGACTATTAAATATGCAGAGGCATTTAGTATTCAATGTTGAATAATAATTTTAGTGATTTGTTACAGTAGAAAATGATAAGGTTTGCATTGGTTTATACTAACCTATCTCACGAGTTCTTGTTGAGTTTGTTGTGAATGAAGCTTTTGATAAAAAGAGAAACCATGATATGAGAGGAATTAAGGAGACACAAATCAAGCTTGGGGATGCCCAAGGCACCCAAGATAATATTTCAAGAAGTCTCAAGCATCTAAGCTTGGGGATGCCCCGGTAGGCATGCCACCTTTCTTCAACAACTATCGGTTAGTATCGGTTGAGCCTAAGTTTTTCCTTCTTCACATGAGTTGTGCTGTCCTTGCAATGTAGTTTTCTTTAGCTTTGCTTGCTGTTTGAATAAAGTATCAAGATAAATTATTAAATGAGAGAGAGTCTTCGCATAGTTGCATAATTATTTAGCTACTCATTGATCTTCACTTATATCTTCCGGAGTAGTTTTTGTTATTGCTCTAGTACTTCACTTATATCTTTTAGAGCACGGTAGTGGATTTGTTTTAAAGAAACTATTGAGAGTCGTTAATAGAATGGTAATTTGCTTAATATTAATATACTTGGTATTCAAGATATGTGAAACTTTCTTATGAGTGTGTTGAATACTAAGATAAGTTTGATGCTTGATAATTGTTTTGAGATATGAAGATGGTGATATTAGAGTCATGCTAGTTGAGTAGTTGTGAATTTAAAGAATACTTGTGTTGAAGTTTGTGATTCCCGTAGCATGCACGTATGGTGAACCGTTATGCGATGAACTCGGAGCATGATTTATTTATTGATTGTCTTCCTTATGAGTGGCGGTCGGGGACGAGCGATGGTCTTTTCCTACCAATCTATCCCCCTAGGATCATGCGCGTAATACTTTGCTTTGATAACTTCTAGATTGTTGCAATAAGTATATGAGTTCTTTATGACTAATGTTGAGTCCATGGATTATACGCACATTGTCCCATCCTTCCACCATTGCTAGCCTCTCTAATACCGCGCACTTTTCGCCGGTATCATACACCCACCATATATCTTCCTCAAAACAGCCACCATACCTACCTATCATGACATTTCCATAGCCATTCCGAGATATATTGACATGCAACTTTCCACCGTTCCATTTATTATGACACGCTCCATCATTGTCATATTGCTAGCATGATCATGTAGTTGACATCGTATTTGTGGCCAAGCCACCATTCATAATTCTTTCATACATGTCACTCTTGATTCATTGCATATCCCGGTACACCGTCGGAGGCATTCATATAGAGTCATATTTGTTCTAAGTATCGAGTTGTAATTGTTGAGTTGTAAGAAAATAAAAGTGTGATGATCATCATTATTAGAGCATTGTCCCAGTGAGTAAAGGATGATGGAGACTATGATTCCCCCACAAGTCGGGATGAGACTCCGGACGGAAAAATAAATATAAAAGAGGCCAAAGAAGCCCAAATAAAAAAAGAGGCCATAAAAAAAGAAAAAAGACACAAATAAAAAATAAAAAATAAAAAATGAGAGAAAAAGAGAGAAGGGACAATGCTACTATCCTTTTACCACACTTGTGCTTCAAAATAGCACCAAGATCTTCATGATAGAGAGTCTCCTATGTTGTCACTTTCATATACTAGTGGGAATTTTTCATTATAGAACTTGGCTTGTATATTCCAATGATGGGCTTCCTCAAAATGCCCTAGGTCTTCATGAGCAAGCAAGTTGGATGCACACCCACTTAGTTTCTTTTGTTGAGCTTTCATATACTTATAGCTCTAGTGCATCTGTTGCATGGCAATCCCTACTCACTCACATTGATATCTATTGATGGGCATCTCCATAGCCCGTTGATACGCCTAGTTGATGTGAGACTATCTTCTCCTTTTTGTCTTCTCCACAACCACCATTCTATTCCACCTATAGTGCTATATCCATGGCTCACGCTCATGTATTGCGTGAAGATTGAAAAAGTTTTGAAAATGTTAAAGTATGGAACAATTGCTTGGCTTGTCATCGGGGTTGTGCATGATTTAAATATTTTGTGTGGGGAAGATGGAGCATAGCCAGACTATATGATTTTGTAGGGATAACTTTCTTTGGCCATGTTATTTTGAGAAGACATAATTGCTTAGTTAGTATGCTTGAAGTATTATTATTTTTATGTCAATATGAACTTTTGTCTTGAATCTTTCGGTTTTGAATATTCATATCACAATTAAGAAGATTTACATTGAAATTATGCCAAAATATCACTCCACATCAAAAATTCTTTTTTATCATTTACCTACTTGAGGACGATCAGGAATTAATCTTGGGGATGCTTGATACGTCTCCAACGTATCTATAATTTTTGATTGCCCCATGCTACTTTATCTACTGTTTTAGGCAATATTGGGCTTTATTATCCACTTTTATATTATTTTTGGGACTAACATATTAACCGGAGGCCCAACCTAGATTTGCTGTTTTACGCCTATTTTAGTGTTTTGAGGAAAAGGAATATCAGACGGAGTCAAAACGGAACGAAATCAACTGGAGAAGTTATTTTTTGGAAGGAAAGCAACCCAGGGAACTTGGAGTGCACGTCAGGGGAGATACAGGCTGCCCACGAGGGTGGGGGGCGCCCCCCCCGGGCGCGCCCCCTGCCTCGTGGGCCCCCCGTAGCTCCTCCGACGTACCCCCTGCACCCATATATACTCTTCTACCCTAAAACTTCTAGAACAGAAGATAGATCAGGAGTTCCACCGCCGCAAGCCTCTGTAGCCACCAAAAACCTCTCGGGAGCCCGTTCCGGCACCCTGCCGGAGGGGGAACCCATCACCGGTGGCCATCTTCATCATCCCGGCGCTATCCATGATGAGGAGGGAGTAGTTCACCCTCGGGGATGAGGGTATGTACCAGTAGCTATGTGTTTGATCTCTCTCTCTCTCGTGTTCTCTCTCGTGTTCCCTCTATGGCACGATCTTTATGTATCCCGAGCTTTGCTATTGTAGTTGGATCTTATGATGTTTCTCCCCCTCTACTCTCTTGTGATGAATTGAGTTTCCCCTTTGAAGTTATCTTATCGGATTGAGTGTTTTATGAGAACACTTGATGTATGTCTTGCCGTGATTATCTGTGGTGACAATGGTATATCATGTGCCACTTTATGTATGTTTTGGTGATCAACTTGCGGGTTTCGTGACATTGGGAACCTATGCATAGGGGTTGGCACACATTCTTGACTCTCCGGTAGAAACTTTGGGGCACTCTTTGAAGTACTTTTATGTTGGTTGGATGAATCTGAGATTGTGTGATGCATATCGTATAATCATGCTCACGGATACTTGAGGTGACAATGGAGTATCTAGGTGACATTAGGGTTTTGGTTGATTTGTGTCTTAAGGCGTTATTCTAGTACGAACTCTTTTATAGATTGATCCAAAAGAATAACTTTGAGATGGTTTCGTACCCTACCATAATCTCTACGTTTGTTCTCCGCTATTAGTGGCTTCGGAGTGACTCTTTGTTACATGTTGAGGGCTTGTTATATGATCTACCTATGCTATTATTGTTGAGAGAACTTGCACTAGTGAAAGTATGAACCCTAGGCCTTGTTTCCTACCATTGCAATACCGTTTACGCTCACTTTTACCACTTGTTACCTTGTTGTTTTTATATTTTCAGTTTACAAAAACCTTTATCTACTATCTATTTTGCACTTGTAACACCATCTCTTCGCCGAACTAGTGCACCTATACAATTACCATTGTATTGGGTGTGTTGGGGACACGGGACTCTTTGTTATTTGGTTGCAGGGTGGCTTGAGAGAGACCATGATCATCCTACGCCTCCCACGGATTGATAAACCTTAGGTCATCCACTTGAGGGAAATTTGCTACTGCCGTACAAACCTGTGCACTTGCAGGCCCAATAACGTCTACAAGAAGGTTGTGTAGTAGACATCAAGCACTTTGCTGAAACTAGTAATGAATGAAACCTGTGTAGCAGGCTGGGCGTAGTGTTGTGAACATCTAATGATTTCTATTAACGGAAATCAGGGGGTATCCCCTTTTGCTCATATAAATAAATAAATAGCAGAGGCCCTTTCGGGTCAGCTTTGTTCTCATTCGAAGACGTCGAGCAAATTGCAGTCCAACAGCAAACTATGTCATCAAATTCAAGTTTCACAGCCAAATTTGAGTACAACTAAACAACAATGTCATCATGTTTTAGTTGTCATACAATCACCAAACACAAATCATCATACATAACAAGTGATGTTCTCACAGCAAAATACTAAACAACATGTTCATCAGGTTTCATCATAGCAAACACAATTTCACATAGTAGATAAAAAAACGTCTTCTGACAGGCAAATACGACAAAAGCAATGTAATCATCATCCGCAGCAGCAGCGTCAACATCTTCGCCATGTGTATCAGTCTGAATCGTAATTCCCCACGGTGTCATCTTCTTCTTCGTCCTCAACGTCCTCGAACGTTGGCTTCTTCTTGATCAACTCTTGTATGTCCATAGCACGACAGGCAATCTTTTCGCCGGCGTCATTGACGTGATGGTTCTCAAAGATATTAGGAACATCTGTGTTATCTTGTACATCAGGAGCAGTGTAAGCATCGTCTTGTTGTGCAACTTCATTAAACGAATTCCTCTGCTCAAACCTTTGCAATACTCTCCAGTCATCGCTACGTGCAAATGTGTCTTCCAAGAAAAATATCTGGGTTGCTTGATTTGCCAAAATAAAAGGCTCGTTGGTCTGGTACACCGCCTTGACATTGATGGATTTGAAATAATCATTAGCTCTGGGTTTTGCGATCCTGGAAAATAGGTTATACCAACGACAACACAACAGAACCACACACCGATGATCCTCGAAACTGGAGATATACTGCAACTGAACAATGTCTGTTATGTTAGCATACATTTCAGTTGTCTCTTTGTCATACGTATCCGTGCCCATGATGGCACTGTTTTGTGTCTTCCTGCCTTCGTCTCGTGCAAGGGTGTTGTAGCGCACATCTCCAACAACGCAAGATTCATAGTGTCTTACCCGAGTATCGGGACCCATTGCTAGTGAGTAAAGGGCATCATTAACTGCCTGCCCATCCTCCCGCATCTTCTTAACCTATGGTTAGAAAATAGACAAGCTGATCATCTTATGTACTCAATATATTAAAAAAACCGACAGTGCACTTAAAAAGCTTACATGGTTCTTGAACCATTTCGCAAATCCTGCCATAACCAGTTTGTCAATGTTTCTTGGATTTTGCGGCAGTAACTCCTCTTTGTAGATGCTGCACAACATAGTGATCGCGTCAAACATCTAAATATATAAGAATGTGCTGCAAGTTTAGTAGATTACGATGTATAAGCTGTAGTACTGCACTTACTTGATATAAGGTAGTATCTCAGGACATTTATTCAACACATACCAAACCATTTTGTCCAAATCTTTAGGTTTGTCCTCTTGTCGACTCTTCCCTGTAACTCGAACAGAATAATCGAAAACATTGAGCCAGGGATTGTCTTCACCCACCTCTTTGCTAAGCTGATCAGCTGTTTCAATGTATTTTGAGCAAAATGTCAACGCTTCTATAGCAATGTAGGCCTTTGCAATGGAACCCTCGGGTCTAGCTCTGTTCCTAACATAGCCCTTGAAAGTGCCTAGCCGCCTTTCAATAGGGCACATCCAGCCATACTGTACTGGACCTCTAAGTAGTGCGTCATTAGGTAGATGAACAGCCAAATGCACCATCACATCAAAGAAGGCTGGAGGATATATCTTCTCAAGGTCGCATAGGATAGTTGGTATCTTGTCTCTAAGACGCTCCAAAGCATCTATCCTGATATTTCTACTACAGAGTTCCCTAAAGAATTGTCCCAACTCTATAATTGCTCTGTATAAGTCAGGGCGGCCCAATCCTCTAAGGATAACAAGTAAAACCCTTTGAAGTAGGATGTGGCAGTCATGAGTTTTCAACCCTTGTGCCTTGTTTCCATCTGCACTGACTCTCCTTTCAGGGTTGGAAGCAAATCCATGTGGGAATCTCACACGTGACAGGACCTCGCAGAATTCTTTTCTTTTTACCTTGTCCAAGACGTACACAGCTGGTGCCATATCCCGTGGTTTACCTTCATCTTGCACCTGCAAATCCTTTCTGATACCCAGGTGTGTCAAATCAATCCTAGATTTTAAGGTATCTTTCATCTTGCCTTCAATGTTAAGAAGTGTGCCGATAATGCTGTCACATATATTTTTCTTGATGTGCATCACATCAAGATTATGCCGTAGATCCAAATCTTTCCAATACTCAAAGTCCCACAAAGTGGACCTGCGGGTAAACAATAATCTCTCTTCTACCGTGCCACGCTTCCTTTTCCCGCTACCATTACCAGGATGGTTTCCTGGTGTAATATGCCTGAACTTCTCTAATTCCACTTGCAACTCATCAGCGGCGAGCCTCTTTGGCGCATCACGGTTTTCATGCTTTGCATTGAACACATGTCTTCGGTATTTTCTAGGATGCGGCTTGTCCTTGGCAAGGAAACTGCGGTGTCCAATGTAACAGATCTTGCTAAGTATTGCGTATGACAGCGGATTCCTGTCACAGCGAACACATGCATTGTAACCATGTGTCGTTCGCCCTGACATAGTGCCCAAAGCCGGATAATCATGGATGCACCAAATTACAATAGCATGCAGAAAGAAATCAGCTGGTGGGCTGCTATATAGGTCTCGAGTGAGAACACCCTTCCATAGCCGTTGAAGTTCCTCCACAAGAGGCTCCATGAACAAATCAAAATCCTTTCCAGGACTTTCTGGACCTGGGATGAGCAAGGCCATCATATAGTTTGATTCTTTGGTGCAGACATTTGGAGGCATGTTGTAAGGGATAACAAGCATTGGCCACATGCTATATGTGGCGCTCTGGTGGCCAAATGGGTTAAATCCATCTGAAGCTAAGCCAAGTCTAATGTTTCTCGGGTCAGTAGCAAACTCTTTTTGTTTATCACTAAAGCTTTTCCACTCACTACCATGAGATGGATGGCTCATTACATTCTGATCTCTGTACTCCTGGTTCCTAGAATGCCACAATACATCCTCTCTTGTTTCAGCATCATGAGACAACCTCTGCAATCTTGGTGTAATTGGAAAATGTCTCAGAACATTATGAGGAACCCTCTTCACAGCATTGCCATCTTTCCATCTTGATGATTTGCATTTCGGGTATTCACTTAAGTTGGCATAATCCTTCCAAAACAGAACACAATTATTCTTACAAACATGGATCATATCATATCCAATTCCAACTGCACGAAGGAAATTCTTCATTTTACTGTAGGTGTGTGGCAGCTCAGACACATCTGGGTAAGATTTGCGGAAAGCAGCCAAAATCGCATCGAATGATTTGTTGGTCATCCGCTCAGATGTCTTCACCTGAAGAAAGGTGACCATAGCTGAGAATACTGACAGCTTATTTCCTGGGGTGATAGCAATGTTGCATTGTTCCAACATGCGGGCCCACCATTTTTCTTCTACATGTGAAAGTTCACGGAATGCACGAGCATTTCGTAGCATTGTTTCAATGTTGGTCAAACTCACTGGCTCCGCCACCACTACCTCCTCCTCCTCCACCTGAGCATCAGGCAGATCAAGATGGTGATCTGCTGCTTCCACGTAGTCAATAACATTGACGTTCACAGCTTCACCATGATGAACCCACCTAGTATATGTGACCGACATCCCATACAAGTGTAGATGATTTTGCACAGTTGACTGGGGTCTAGTAACTGAATTCATACAACTGCTACACGGGCAGAGCACATCTGATTTCGGACCACCATACTCAGCTCTGATAAAGTTCATGAAGTTTTCAACCCCCTCGACATATGCAACGGAGAATCTTCGAGCAGAAGTTATCCAAGTCCTGTCCATATGTTAGACATACAAATTAGTTCTTCTACTAGATATTACAGGAAAAACATATATGCTTTTTTATGAAGTCCAGAAAAAAAAATACCTAGGTCGATGTCTAAAGCTATGGCAAGATATTTGGACGAGCAGATCTAAGTAACGAAATATATGTAAAGCTAATTCAGCAAACAGATTTGAGTGCTAAATTATGGCAGGCTGTTTCAGCAGTTAATGAGGCCAAGCACACAGCCATCGAACTATCGAAGGCCATCGCAACAACAAAGATCGAGTATAAAACGGTGTAGAGCTATTTCACCTAACAGATTGGCTACTAGACCATGGCAATCTACGTCACAATAAATATATGGCAGGATATTTTAGCAACTAATCGGCCTTGGCATGCCATCTCAGCTAAGCAGATTGAGTGCAGAACAGGGCAAGGAAGCTTCTTAAGCAGAGCATATTGATAGTAAACTACTTCGGCAAACAGTGAGATTAACAACATCTATCATCTAACATGCAGCGCTACACTGACATGAACGGGGCCTCAGTCTAGAATGCGCGTACCATGGGAGAAGCTGACCGCCGTGCGTCTCCACATGAACGTCGCCAGCGGTGGACGTGCTGACCGCCGTGCACCTCCACAAGAACGTAGCCAGAGGTGGCGGCGCGGCTAGAGGACAGCAGTCTACGAGAGCGTACTGTGGGAGCGAGAGGATCACCATGCGTCCCCTCGACGAACCGCGGCGCCGACGTATCGGCGCGGCGGGGAGGGCGGCTTTGGCGGAGCGAATGG